>NW_017097187.1:227600-271998 GCF_001412225.1 Nicrophorus vespilloides
CTGTGAGCTACAAATTCAACCCAATTAACGCATCAATTAAGAATAGGTTCCGGAAATTTATGTAAACATCATCAGAGCAGAAATCTTCATTCGCTCAACGGTCTCGGCCTCTAATTATTTCGGCAACTGCTCTCAATTACTTTGATAACTATGAACTCATCTAGTCAGTAATTGAGCAAAGTTAATATTAAACATGTATGTATTTAGGTGCATCAAACAGTTATCTTCCTACTAAAAGAAATTGTATAATTTTTTGTAAAATTTAATCTCTGTTTACGTAACGAAATCAATGACGAAAACCTAATAAAAATTTCTTACTTTTTATATATGATTCACTGATTATTTGTTAATGAATAGAATAGTTGATATTAAAGCCTAATTAATAATTTGGCTATAAACCTTGAGTCATCAAGGTGACTATAGCTAAGGACGAAGTAAAATTGATACAAAATTGTCGATTGTTTCAAAGAAATTATAAACATTGACAATTTTTGTATAAAAATGTAAATGTTATCCAATCAGTACTAATAAAAATAATCAATTGTACTGTGAAATCTAAATTAGATTTTGAACATATCAAATTTTACTTTCTAATAAAATATGTACGTTTTCGTTCAAATACATAACATTCAATAAATTGCAATGTACAAAGGCTTAAAGTAAATTCTCGGATTACATTGCCTTCCAACTTAACAGTGCTTAAGTCTTCCTAGGAAATATTTACATTTGAAGATAGAGATCTTCGTATAGAGCAGATGCTCGAGGTTGGCACTTGTCGCTTAGAATTTGCCACCCATCTACTACCTGCTTTTTCTTCAAAAGAAAATCATTTACAGGACAGTTTTCTATGTCTCTGAGAAATCTTAAGGCGAATACCGTTATCAAATATTATCACAGCACGGGGTGTTCAAAGATTTGCTTTGCGCTTTATAAACAAACCGGAGATAACTGAAGTCAAAATCACAACAAAAATGTAACTGATATAACCATGCACGCGTTTCCAAGACTTTATAGAATTCTTAATCGTAAATTGAAATTATCTAATGTATTTCAAATTTATGAAACAAAAGTAATTCAAGTATGCTATGAAAACAAGATAACAAGCATATAATACAATTGTTTTGAAACATATACAAATAATTTGAGCATGTTATTCACAAACAACAAATTTGTAGCTCTCCCATGATTTAAATGTCACCAAAACGTAATTATACAATGGAATCAAACAATTACAATCAAAAAGTATGATAACTACATGTAAAACAATAAGCAACTTGTAACAAACAGAAAATATGATTGTTCCAAAAAAATACAATGAGGTTGTCACTAATTAAACTAGTAATTTAAACTGGAGAGACACGACAATAATTTTCGTTTTGATAATAGGACAAACTTTTAATGAAAGTTAAAGGTTAATTGGATTAACCTTTAACCAAATTCTCGGATTGGGACCTGGGGCGTTCTCCAAAATCAGCTCGCTGTGACTAAATATGTGGGGAAAGTGCAAGTGTGTTTGCAATTGGATTGTAAAATGAATAGAAAATCATTGATTTTAGTTTGGATATGTGACAGCTGTCAAATGTATATATGTGTGTTCTCTTTTCTTTCTCTCCCACCAATGTTTTCCAATGATAGTAGTAATACTGTGTGTGTTTTTTTTTTGCTTATGGTTGTGGGGGAGGACTCACCGTGTATAGGAAGGGTGGGCTGGTCCCATAGAAACCCCTGCTGGTCATTCTCTCACCCTCTCAGCAGCAGCAGCAGTCATTTATTATAATCCAGGATCGGTGTGGCAAGTGTTTCATGCAGTTGCAATGATGAAGAACTGTACTTGTTTCTCACGACTCCTCAGCAACAGGGCGAAAGATGCGAATCGCAGAGTCTGCGATGGATGTGTTCAACAACAGCTCGACTTCGGTTGTGTTTTACCTCAAGTGGGAGAGCAGGCAAAAAGCAATTAGCACAAAACGCACAAACAAGGTCAGCTGATCATTTCGGCTGAGCTGTTCTTCGGTTTGCTGGCTGCAGTGGTCCAGGTGGTAGGTAGCTCCAGATTACAGGTATCGCAGGTGCGAAACTCGTTTCATCCTTCGGGGAGTCTCTCCTGTTCTTTCTGATAAGGTGCAGTGGATGTATGTGTGTAGGATGTACCAATAAACAAAGCCGCGGTTCACTCGCGTGTCTCTACTCTTCGTGACTCACATCAAGACTGCCGGGAGCGCACCATTGGTAACCACGGACGCGCACCGAAACGCCGCTGCTCGCAAGAACGACATCTTGCGAAGAAATTACGAAACAACTATATTCACATTATATGCAACCAAACATACATTAAAACTATTTGAAATATTTCAAAAGTTTTTGAAATTCTTCATTTATCCAAAGATTAAAATAATCATTATAATATTTTAAATCATTCCTATAGCTTCTCTCATTATTTTATACGTCTATTTAATTAACAGAATCCCTAATGACAGTAGCCTTCATCGATCCCTGAATAATTATGCCAATCTATAGCAAATTTCAATTATTTCACATGTGAATAACTTTCTCTTCTTTTCAACTAACTTCTTCTATGAAGTTCATATAACTCATTTGTTTTTTTTTAATATTTTTTTTCTAATTAATTTAATAAAAGTAATATTATTGTAATTTATATTATTATATAATTAAATTTAATGATTTCAAGAACAAATAAAAGGAGTGGGACAACACGCAATTTCCAAAATATTTTTACTCAACATTTATTGAGTAATCAGTAATAATGTTTACCGGTCAAACTCGCTTTTCAATTTGAATCTGGAGAAATTTGAAGACACCGCCTTCCTACAGCAGCAGTCGTCCATGTCCGTGTTGGTCTCTTTGGATTCCTTGTAGATCTTCTTCTTCTTCACGAAGGACGTATTCGTTGACACCTGGCTTTTTTCCACTCCTACGTCCACTTCATCCTGCTTATCTTCTGTTCCCATTGCTAACGCATCTACTCCAGAAGATTCAGGCTCAGATTTGCTTTCGTTACAGACTGCCAAGCAACCTTGTGTCTCATCTATGGTGTTAGCTAAAGATGAAGAAGGAGCCGGTGGCGTGGTAGTACCACACACGTTCACTTTACTGGTAATGGTAATGGCCTTAAAGTTAACTTTAGATCCTGATAGGGCATCGCATGGTGAGCAAGACACATCTTCAAACGACTTCCTGATCACTTTCGTGCACGGTCTCACCCAACTGGCCACAGTTCTAGTAGCAACCTTATCACCTTTGATGACGTAGGACTGCTGTATTTGCAAGTTGTTTTCGGATTCATCGCTAGATTTCGCGCATAAAGTTGGTAATTTCGAAGGCTTGTTCACAACTTTCTTATCCGATGATCCAGAATGACTGCTCGGACACTCGCAACTATCTTGTTGCTCTTGCTTCTTCATCTCAGGGCATTCTATCGTGGATACCACCTCCTGACCGCAAGCATTTGAATCACTTGCATTGTCAAAGTTCCTTTTGGTTTCTTCGCAATCGCATTCTGGCTCTTTCTTTCTTTTCATCTCGAACGACGACGAACTTTCGTGCGTGCGATTCCGAGCAGATTTCTGCGAATCTTTTGAATCGCATTCGCAACTTTTAGGTCTGTTGAATTCTTTAGAGTCAGTTGACGTTTTTTGGCATATCAAACGCTTCGGCTTCAACGGTTTAATATCGTTGCATTCGCAGCTCCTCGCCCTCGATTTGGGTTTAACTTTAGATACATAGTCGCAACTGGATGAAGAGGATTCATCTCCGGCCGTTTCGCATAAGCAACTGCGCGATCTACGATTGTAACTAGCCCTGGTCCTGTTCTTGCATGGAACTTTGCTGAATTCCTTCGGAGAATGGTAGACTTGTAGTTCATCATTGCTGCATTCGCATTCGTATGAGCTCCTTTTAATTGGAATTCGCGCTTTGCAACTGTGTCTTGATCCTTGCACATCTTGCTTACTAGACTTCTGAACGTCCTGTTTCGATGAACTAACAACTTCTTGCTTCGACGATTCCCCAGATTTAACTTTCTGCAAACTTTCATTGAGTTGCTTGGAAAATTCTTTGCTTGTTATGGACCCACTTTTGCTTTTCTGTCTCTCCTCGAGAGCCTTCGAAGCCACGTGACTCGGCAGTTTAGGACTTGCAATATTAGCTTCGCTTTGTGCATTTTCTTCAGGAGCAACCTCTGCTTGGCTAGCTGTTGCTTGCTGAGTCGCTGAAGTTACATTTTTTGAGATAGATCCACTTTTGCTTTTCAGCTCGTTCGAGACTTCTTTGTCAGTTAACGATTTTTCATCAGCATCCGGTTCTTTAACATCTTCAGTGGTTTTCGGATCATTCTTGGTACCATCTGTAGTTGAAGCATCTCCAGAAATCGATGCAGATTTCTGCACAGATTTGCTGCTGGTGATGGTCAACTTAGACATACCATCTGTACACGCACATTTCGGTTTATTTTCGTCCATTGGGTCTATAATCTTTTTGCATGTACACTGCATATCTTCTTTGATAATTGTTGGAGGCAAATCACTTGTTTTAGATTTATTAGCACGAGGTGCAGATGTCTGACAACTGTTGCACTTTTTCTTAGGTTTCTCTGTATCCTCAACTCTGACCGGACTTTTACTAGAAGAACAAACGCATTTTTTCTTGGGTTTCGGCTCTGATTCTTCTGGTTTCTTAATCGAAGAACAAGTACATTTCTTACCAGTCTCCAAATTAGTGCAGCATCGACATCTCCTTTTAACTTCTCCAACTTCGCTAGGTTCTCTTGTTAATTTACTGGTTACTGGTTTCTTAACCACATCCACTTCTGATTTGTATTTTTTATCAGATGAACACGAGCACTTCTTTTCGCCGCCACTACGAGACTCATCCATTTTACTTGTATTCTTAACAACCAACGTTGACTCATCTATTGATCTTCTGCTTTGATTCCTCGTCGAGACACAATCGCACTTCTGCTTGAGACTAATCTCAGACTGTTGGAAAGACTTTTGACTCTGTATTACCTGACTTTGATTGTTTAATAGAGAACAGTTGCAAGATCCGTCTATTGTCTTTTGACTCGTATTCTGTTGTATTTTGCTTTGAACTCGAGAAGTTGAGCAGGTGCACGAGTCGGCAAAGCTCACGGAGGACTCATTTGACTTTCTGTATTGTGCGGTTTTACTTAGATCTCGCTCCACCGAACAATCACAAGACGTATCTGCATACATAGCAGATTTAACAGCTCTTTGACTCATGTTCTGATTCAGATTACTCCAGGTTTGATTATTTTCATAATTAACGCCTACATTCATAATAGATTGATCAATTACACTTTGATTATTTGCAACTAAACAATTGCAAATATTCGTATCCACTGTCATTTGCGTAAATGCAGATTCCATCGATTTCTGGCTTTGCTTTTGATTAAGTCTACTTGGACTGTGACTATTATTAGAACAAATGCATACGTCTCCTGTAGATTCGTTAATTGTCGCCTGGCTTTGATTGATATTGCTTTGCTTCTTCATCGATGTTGTTGATTGTCCAAATGTTCTTTGAGTACAATCGCACGATCCATCTAGTGTAGTTCTAGATTCATCAATAGTTCTCTGACTGGCAGCTTGTACAACATTACGAGTTAGTGAACACTTGCAATCATCAATAGTCCTCTGATTGTAATTTTGAGAATAGACACTTTGATTTGCGCTCTTTGCACAATTGCAATTCTGTTCCATATCAACCGTTTGACTCTGCATACAGTCACAAGCATCTTGACTTCGTCCAAGTTGAGATTCATTAACAGATCTTTGACTTTGATCAACTCTGCTTTTACCGCAGTTACACTGCTCTTTGATACTAAACTCCGTACTCGTATAATCGTTCATAGACTTATCGATTGTTCTTCGGCTCTGATCAATTTCACTGCGATTTCCATTAGATGCACAATTGCATTTCACTGACCCCGCAAAATCCAGTGCAGATTCGTTCACCGATCTCTGACTCTGATTCATCCTACTTGGATTTCTACTCTTAGCGCAATTACATGACGGCAAATTTATTTCAGTTCTGGACTCTATTATTTTTTGGCTCTGGCTTTGGTCCAGTCTACTCGGACTTCGACTTTTAGAGCAACCACAAGTTTTCTGCAAGTCACCCATGGATGCATCAATTATTTTCTGGCTTTTGTTTTGTTCCAAGTTACTTGTATTACGATTCAGAGAACATTTGCAGGAGCTACCATCAACATTTTTTTGACTTTTATTCAATTGTGAGTTTACTATATCAACTGTGGATTCAATCGTTCTTTGACTTTGGTTTTGTGTAAGTTCACTCTGATTTCTATTTAATCCACATTTGCACTTTTTTCCAGCATTTTCTATAGTTTTCTGAGAGTTTTCCAAGTCCACGGTAGATTCATTCAATGTTTTTTGACTCTTGTTTTGTTCCAATTCACTCCTATTTTTATTTATACCACATTTGCATGTTTTTCCAGCATTCATGTTAGATCCATCGATTACTTTCTGTGAACTTGCAAAATTTACAGTTGACTCGTTTATTGTTCTTGGACTCTTTTGATCTATATCACTACTATTTTTATTAATTCCGCATTTACAAGTTTTTCCAACATTCACATTGGATTCATTAATTAGTTTCTGCGAGTTTGCAAAATCCGCTGCAGACTCATTTATTGTTCTTTGATTCTTTTGATCTATTTCACTTCTATTCTTATTTATACCACATTTGCATGATTTTCCAACATTTGTATTAGATTCGTCAATAATTATCTGTGAAGTTACGAATTCATGAGTAGATTCATCAATTGCTCTTTGACTCCTTTGATCTATCCTATTCTTATTAATACCACATTTGCATGTTTTTCCAATATTTGCATTAGACTCTTCAATAGTTTTTCGAGATATTGTAGACTCATTGATTGTTCTTTGATTGTTTTGATCTATTTCACTCCTATTCCTATTAATCCCGCATTGACAAGTTTTTCCCACATTCACATTAGATTGTTCAATGACTTTCTGAGAACTTACAACATCAACAGTAGACTCATTAATTAGTTTTTGACTCCTTTGACCCATTTCACTCATATTCCTGTTGATACCGCATTTACAAGTTTTTCCAACATTTGTATTAGATTCATCAGTAGATTCATTAATTGTTCTTTGACTCTTTTGATTTATTTCACTCCTATTTTTATTAATGCCACATTGACAAGTTTTTCCAACATTCAGATTAGATTCATCAATGTTTTTTTGTGAGCTTACAAAATCCACAGTAGACTCATCAATTGCTCTTTGACTTCTTTGATCTATTTCACTTCTATTCTTGTTAATTCCACATTTACAAGTTTTTGCTACATTTACATTGGACTCTTCAATAGATTTTCGAGACTCATTCATTATTCTTTGACTCTTGTTCTGCTCAATTTCACTCATATTCCTATTTAATCCACAGTTGCAAGTTGCTCCTCTAGTTTCACCAATGCTCTTCTGACTTTTACTTTGAATTTTATTCATTTGTGAATTTACAGATTTCGCCATTTCCACAAGAGATCCATTCATCGCCCTCTGACTTTTACTCTGATCTATTCTACTTTCATTCTTAGATTTAGAACAATTGCAGGTTGATTCTACATTAGTTCTAGATTCCTCAAGAGGAATCTGCTGATCCATTTGATTATTACCGTGAGTCAGTCCACATTCACATGTCTTCTCATAATTATCATCGAGCGCTTCCTGACATTTACTTTGAATTTTACTTAATTGAGAGTTGACTGATTTCACGAATTGCATAGCAGAATTATCAACAGGTCTCTGATTAACATTTTTTGAACAAGCGCACGTCTGTTCTATGTCGACTCTTGACACATTCAATGGTATTTGATTCATATCTTTTAAGCAATTACAGACTCTAGCAACATTCGGATTAGAATCTCCCATAGGTTTCTTGCATTTACAACGATCGATCGAAATGGTATCTTCAATTTCAATAGTCGATACTCCCATTTTGTTCATATTTTGTTGAACTTTGCTCTCGTAATTTATTTTATTGCAATTGCATTTTTTTGACTTTTGATTCTTATTCTGCTCCATATGACTTTTGTTACTCAATAAGCAGTTGCAAATATTTGCATCGTCCTGTGGTTTTTGACTAATTTGTGAGTAAGCTTCTGGGTCGACAAAATCATTAACATATCTTTGACTCTTGTTTTGTTCCATTTGATTTTTGCAATTGCAAATCTGCTTATCCGCCGCTGATTTTTGAGGATAATCTCTAGGCGATTCGGAATAAGGAAGGCAAACGCAACATTTGGTCTCCTCTTTCTCAGCTTGGTATTTGGTGGTTTGATCCATGCAAGTATTTCGGAAACCCATCTTGCTAAGGTTCACATTGTTGTTGATATTCGGGTTCAATTTTCTATTGCAACTCTTGCAAAGATCGGCTGTTTCGTTTCGCACTTCTGTTTTCTCAGAATTACAATTTCGTGCGTTTTCTTGAAGACAGTTACATCTGGACGAATCACCTTCAGTGGAAGGAGGACAAAAGCATCCCACTTGATCGAAAACTTTAAAATTTCCAGGTGCATTTTTCTGTTCGCATTTGCAGAACCAATCCATAGTAGTTGTTGTTGGTTCTGGATTGTTGTGTTCTTTACATTTGCAGCAAATATTAGTTTTTTCTGGTTCCGCAATTGGTCTGGTACAATTATTATTATTATTATTATTATCAGACTCCTCGTAATCTTGACAGTAACCACAGCTTTTATAGTTGCTTTTCCGTTTGTTGCATTTGCAGAACTCTTCATTTTGTGCATTTTTCTGGCCTCTGCTTTTATTCCTTTTGGTGGGTTTCTCGTTATTGGTTGGTAACTCAAAGCAATTCGTGCGGCCAATTCTTGTGGCAATTTGGAAATCCCAACCGTCTTCGCATTTCTTCGGTTCTTTTGGAAGTTTGGCCTTCGAATCATGTTTGCTCTCGGCTCTGTGACCTAAACAGCTGCAGCTCTCCTCTTCGCCATCGCTGAAAGGAGTTGCGTCGGAATCAGTTTCGCTAACTGATGTCTGTCTGTTAATTTGATTTCGATGCTTTACTCTTTTTGTAATGCCGCTCTTCATGTTGGGCATTGGAGGATATAATGGTGCATGGAAATAGGGTGGACATGGAAAGCAATGCATGGGCATAGCTTGTGAATAGGTGAATGATAGCTCGGTACCCATCATTGCCCCGTAGGATGAAGACATGCAATAAGGATTCGCCGGTTTTGTTTCGTGAAAATCCGGTAAATTCAATTCCCTTATCCTAGCTCTTAACTTGTTAATACCTTCTTTTATAGGTTCCATTTCCTTCTTGCAAGAATCCAAAAGCGAAGTGATTCGATCAGTTTTTGATCTGATCTTAGCGGCTTTGGATACTGAACTCTTACTTATCGATCCTTTACTGAGAGAATGCTTCGATCCTTTGGACTTTACCATTGGTATACTTGCATGTGATTTCTTTGTCTTCTTTTTACTCCCTTTGGGTGTGGTTAAGTTGTAGATGCTCATGAGGTTTGATTCGTGGGATATGCTGTTTGTCATCTCTATAGATTTATTTTTAGGCTTCATAAGGTATGATTGGGAGTACGAACTGCCTGGACTAGGTTTTGATGGTGGGTTTAATATGAGATTGGATAGAGTGCTGGTAATAGCGATGGCTTCTTTGCTGTTCAGCACATGAATTCTGCTAATTTTTTTCACACGAATTTTCGATTTGCTTTCCTTTTTCACAGGAGGTGCATGCTTTCTCTCCCCGCATGAAGTTTTTTTTTGTTGCTTCGGAGGTTTGTAAGTTTTACGAATGCTGCAGTTCTTTGGTAGCAGGATGTTAGTCCAAGGCATTTCAATTCGTGAGGAGCACTTGGAAGAATCTTCGAAAAAGCCCGGAAAGTACGTGAACATTTTGTCCATATAGGGCTCGTTGTGTCGTTCGTCCTTTGGATCGTACACTTGTTCTGCTTTTGGTTTAGGCCTGTATACGGCCGTTGGGTCGTTTTCTTGGACTACTTTTGAGGCATTTCGTCCTGCTACTTCGATAACTTGTTTCTCGATGTCAGGGATGGTCATGTCATCCGTAGCCAGTTGATCGTTGAGGACTTCTTGCGTGAGATCGATGAATTGATCCTGGTCTATGGGACCTACGGTTAATTCCTTCAGACGGGTCATTGATGGGGATTCGGTGGGGGGACATGGAGGGCATTCAGGTTTTTCCTGGAATTATTATAGAAGTTTTACGTTTCTGTTGATGTTAATTTAATGGTGGTGTTACGTTTTGCTTCATTTTGTAGGTGATCATGTGCCAGGGGATGTTCATGCCGCAGCCGCAATTGTCGTACTTCCATTCGGAATCGGAAGTGGTTTGCGTGGCGGTGCAGTCCTGACTCAGCGACTCCAAATAGGTGTCGACGTATTCGCCATCCTGATTATACAAGAGGTTCTGCTGCTGCTGCAACGGTGGTGGATGTTTGTTGGTCTTCTTGCTCATGATTCCTGCGAAAGGTCGGTTTGGTTTGAATGGCTTTTCGCGTGTGTCGGCCGCACCATCGGCAACCTGATATTTTGCAAAGAGTTCGCAGCGCGAGTCCGTTTCCGGTCACCGATTTGCGGATACGAACGAGATAGTTTATGGTTATTGGTGTTGTTGGTGATGATGATGGAGGGTTCGTGGATGGCAGGCACAGCGGCGCCAGAGGGTCCCTTGCAGCCGCACTCGCATTCTATTTCCGACTGCATTTGCTTTCTTCTGCAATCACCAAGCCGTTCAGTCGGTTGTAAATTACAGTTTTGTGTTTGTTTTTGGTACTTTCCTGAAGTGCCCGCTTCCGGCTGCTTGCACATTCGGTGCAACGTATTCTCCACGTTCTTCACTGTACCGTCCATCACGGTCTTGAGCTGCTGCTCTTGCCATTCGGTCGGGTTCACGGTCTGGCTATTTTTCTCATCGACAGTGATTACGATCGTCTTCAGGGCGGTCTCTACTTGACCCGGTGAATCTGAAGGTTTAAAAGTCAATATCGTTTGCATGGATACATCTTTATAGACGGTTGCCACTTTGTCCTCGTCCAGGATGTGCGGCGCCACCGCGAGGACCGTTTGTGTGTTCGCAGATTCTACACTCGTCTGCATTCTCGACGACAAGCACTGCAGATGGGAGGCCGCCGATGTACCTCCAAATTGTTTCCTAAGTGCACTCCTAATATGCGTGCCCGAAATCGAACGGACAGGCTCTACTCCTTTATCGCTGAATCGCAACACCTGCTTCTTAGGCAAATCTATTACTTTCAGAGAGTCCTTAGCGATCTCCTTGTATGGCATATACTCCAACAGGAGCAGCGAGGTATGGTAGGGCGTGCTGTTATCTATTTGCACCACTGTCTGGCAAGTGCGCAAGCAACGCACCTTCACCTCGTCCTTGGGCCCAGGAAAGTGAGGTCCTACGAAGTATATTGTTTGGACGCAAGCATCCTCTAGCATAGTACGACCACCGAATTATCAGGTTGACGATGATGGCTCATTGCCTGCCAGTGTCTTTGGGAAGGAAATACAGAATACAAAAAGTTCTTACCGGCTTGGAATCGACAATTTTTTTTAACAAACGAGTTATACCAAAGATTTTGATAGCACCACGAAAGAAAAAGAAACACACAAATCAAATTTAGAAACGTCAAAAGTTTTGATACCAGTCCCCTTGATCTAAAATACATCAATATTACTAAACAGATATGTTTGCTTCCTATAATCCAATCATTATTCCTAAACTTCAAATAAAACATGGTCTAAATAAGTAATTAATCTACCAAATTAAAATAAATTACATTCATTAAGTTAAATATTAATTAACAACACAGATGGCGTCAAAGCCATTTTACTCTACAATTTATGCAACCCATCAAGGACCATTTCCGCGTTTCTACCAGTTTCAGGATGAAGTGCTTTACGCTCGTTGAACTCTCTTATGATTACTGCACATATACACACACACACGCACTTATGAAACGCATCTCTCGCATATCTTTTCTGCTAATTTGTAATTTAATAAACGACCAATTACCAGCTAATAGAGACGAAACTTTCCATTTTAATTAAATAACAGTGAAATTGAAATTATATAAATGTGTATCGCGCAGAAAGAAAACTATAGTAAAAGAGGAAGAAAAAAAAAGAACGCATTACCACAAGAATTCTCAACGCACAATTATAATAATAGCACATTTACGTATCATTTTTTTTTCTAATTTCGTTGCAACTTCAATTATAAATTACGTTCGCCTTTCTCCTTTTAATCGCTTATTTGTATTACGAAAATGCATTAGAGAGAAAAAAATGGAAAATTTATATTAATAGATGCTTTCGACAAAAATTTTCTTCTATCTTACGAGCAATCACGATGTTCCATCAATTGTTGGGCGTTCTCTGCGAATTAATAAACTATCATCGTGTTTAAATATACGGGAAATTTCAGATCCGGAAATTGAATACAACTTCAAACTTATCCTGAGTTTAAATTTGTTATTTTTATTTCACATAGTTGTTTGCTGTCAGTAATTTTTAGAGTAAACTTTTCAAACTTTAAAAAATGTAAAACGTTGTAAAAATTTGTAAACTGAAACTTTCTCGCTGGAAATGCTAAATATTATGTAAAAAAAAACTGTGTATTACAGAACCAAAGATATAAATCATGTTGTTACTTTCACGTACGAGACTGTAATAACAATGCGACAACAGGATTTATTTCTTTGTTCGAGGGAGGACAAAATATCTTGAAAATAATAAAAAAAAAATAATGATTCGGAATAGGAGTAAAGTTGTATGAAAGCGATGGCAAATACGTGAGTCTATTTAACATAGGTGGATTACACGGCGGAAGATCAGAGGTTTTCTGTGTGTAAAGAAGAAAGCAATTGATTCTATCCGTGCATAATCGAGAGACACGAAAATAGAATTGGAGCGAAAGAGGTCTTCGCGGAAATTGTCTTTGATGATCGATCCGACTGCAAAGCAAATAAAAAGAAACTATAAAACGAATACCGTGTTAAGAACTATTGTGAGTTTCAAATTGTAAAAAGTAAAATTGTAAATAATGTATGTGTATTGTTTTCACTTGATTCCATTTGAACAAGAGTCATTTTGTTAGTACTTAGACATACTAATTAGAAATTAACCTTGCAAAATGTAAAGTAAAATTAACGTAATGCAAGAAAGTGTATCTAGTTTCACCGAGTTTTCTTTCTCATGACAAATTTCTTGAGCGAAATTTAAATGTTTAGAAGCAGAAAAAAAACAACAATTTCATTTTTGTAAATTATTAATGTGAAAGAAGTAAAGTTTTATAATATTTATCTATTATTTTATGGTGTTTACAAATAAACTAATTGAGATCATAATTATGTCATTAGTACGTAAATGGTGAGTATAGGAGTGATACAAATAGTTAAAAAAAATTTGAATTTGGTAATCGATTGGAAAATAGGATGTTGGGTTGTTGCAAGAATTGGGTCCGAGCGCTCGTTAATGACGGCCAATTAATGAATCGCAAGAGATCGCGTTTCTTTCGTAATTCGAAGAAGAAGACTCAACAAAAGAGAGAAAAGACTTTGCATGAAAGAAAAAAAATAAAACAGAAGAAATAATAGTAATTGGCGATTTGGCCCGTCGACCGTGATATGTGCGCTCGGTAACTTTCATTTTTCTTTTCTCAGAATGCACATACACATAACAAGGATTAGAACGATTGGATTCACTAAATTTTTAGGTATTTACCGTTTTCTTTGGAGTTTCCGCCATCGGTATTTAAATCCATGCCACGCCGAAGACCTTGAATCTGATGATGATGAAGATCTTTCGGGGTAGGAAAAGTTGATGGAGCTCGGGATGCATGCGATGAGCGCGCGCGAAAACAACACCAACAATAACAACAGAAGCGGCGACGGACGCGCTCCTCTACAACACGAGGATTCCTTCTTTCTACTGGCCACGATCCAACGGACTGTGACAAAACACCTGGATCGGAACGGACTCCTTCTTCTTCTACTACAGTTTTCCCGTTCAGGGGAAATCCATCGTGTTTCTCCAAGTAGGTTTTGCCGTAAAACAATTTTTTTTTTCAAAAGTAAAAACGTTACAACTGACTTCTGGATTGTCAGAGCGAAGAATGGAGCTGCATCTTGCGGCGCCTCCGCCGTCCGTCGCGGACACTTCGGTAACGCAACATCAACCCCACAGCGAAGCTCCGACGATAGATGTGACCACTCCCAATAGCAGCCAAAATGCCTCCAATCAAGACTCTCTGGTGAGCATCACCAAAGGTCTTTAGAAGGATTCGCAAATTGATGATTTTCAGTACGATTCCTTCTCGAACACCATGCATTACCTCTCGCCCATGTCACCTTTGTCGGCGAGGACGGTGCACGAGGGTGATTACTACGATTACATGGAGTTTCTAATCGAACCACTGGAGAAAGGCCCTTTACCCGAACTGTCCACCATAAGCTCGTCGTATATCAGTTGCGTGGAACCAGAACTGCAACGCACCATTGCCATCATCAAACCGGAAGCCATGTGCTATAAATACGTTGTTCTGAGAGCTATTAACGAGGTCGGCTTCCAAATCGTTGGGGTAAGTTTGTTGAATATGAATGAGCAAGAATGATCGTCATTTGCATGAATATGTTTTGAAGATCTATCCTTAGAAATGTAAAATTAACGATCAAAAAAGCAGTGTTTTCACATTTCACATTGATTCTCGAAAACTATAATACATACTATGAATCCAAAAGATGCATACGAAAGCTGAATGTTTGGGGAATGTAGCATGTATTCATATATTACTGTGGATTTATCCGTATGGCTGTAACTCGCCTTCAAAGTTGAAATAACGCTTGAAATAGCAGTGTTTTCACATTTCATTGATTTTCTTGAATACTATAATACATAGAATGTATCCAAAAGATGCATATGAAATCTGAATGTTTGGGGAATGTAGCAAGTATTCATATATTATTGTGGATTTATCCGTATGGCTGTAATTCGCATTCAAACTTGAAAAAACGCTCGAAAAAGCAGTGTTTTCACATTTCATCGATTTTCTCGAAACCTATAATAGTTAGAATGAATCCAAAAGATGCATATGAAAGCTGAATGTTTGGGGAATGTAGCAAGTATAGATACATTCCTGTGCTCTTATCGATATTGGTGTAATACGCGTTCATTTTATGAAATGGAGGGGGTTGGGGAGGCGCCAAATGATTACATTCTTTTGAGGGAGGCGTAGTAACATCAAGTTTGGAAACCACTGGCCTAATTAAACGAAGAAAGATTATAGTAGCTCATGGGTAATTGCACGTATCTTTCATCTTATTTCTACGCGTAACCAAATAATAGTTACTACATGTGCAGATCACATTATCCTAATGTTGTCTGACAATTAAAGGTGCCATCAAAAGCTATAGACATAAAACAACGTTGGCTCAGCAAATGGTGTATTAAAGTCGGAGAACAAAATTGAGTCGTAACAATTTTACGCTGACTATAAGAAATTATTTTAGATTAAACTTATAGGGTGCAATATAAAAATATTTAATGTAGTTATAATTATACATTTTACATACTTTTCAAACAAATAGTTGAATATATAATTTTCTGATCATTTAAGTAAATAAATGTAAGAAATGTAAGAAATGTATTTTTGAGTTGTAATAAATTACAAATATAACCACCAGAGTCGAGCCATCGATTTAATATAGACATTTATGTAATGGTTCCCATGGAAACGTCACTAAATGTTAGTTTGAGTGTTCGGACATCCAGAACTACGATAATATATAGATGGCTCCAACTCAAGGTATTGAAGGTGAATACGTCTGCTGCCCGGATTCATCCATATTAAATCCGATAGCAGGACTACTTCGAACAGATTCCCCGGAAAGAACGGCGAGCACGGAAAGCGAATTAACCTCCATCGAATCATACGAGAATATACAGGTTCCTCCTGATCTAAAGGATATACTAGTACGTATTTTTTTCTTCACATTTTTCCTTACGTGCAATATTTCATATTAACATAAAGCCCCTTTTTTTCAGTACACCTACTAAATTAAGCGTTATCCGCAAAAGTTTTATATGCGCGCATATCTATCTTCATTACAATCCTATTATTTTCTTTTTTCTTTTAGAGAAACGCCACAGGTAGCGATAATTTAGATGGGCTGTCAGAGTTGAAATTGAAAGTTATTGCTCAGGAAGTCGGGCTGCAACATTTAAGCACTTACGCTCCGGTTCTGTGTGAACTTACCTTGGACGGTAGCGTCGTATCCTCGTTAAGGGACCTAGGCTGTGGCCTAAAAACCCTTAAAACCCTGCGCGTAAATAAATGCGGACTAACCAGCCTGGACGGTATCTTCGGGATGCCCAATTTAGAGAAGCTCTATGCCGCTGGTAACTCCATTCGCGACCTCTGTCCGTGCACGTCTCTGCAATCAATTAATCTAATTGATGCTAGAAAGTATTTAATTGCAAATTACATACGAAATTAGTAATTAAAACATCTACTTCACAGAAACTTATTACGAGACATAAACGCTTTGTCTTTCCTTCTCCTCTGCGAACAGTTAACGCATTTAGTTTTGGAAGATAATCCGCAGATTAGTAATTCTTCGGAATACCGGAAAACCGTGAAAACACTGCTCCCAAATTTACAATATCTGGATGAGATTGAATTTACGAGAGGTTGGAATCTCACGAAAATTATTGATTACTTTTACACAAATTACTTTTGTTACAGAGGAAAATATCCAGTTTTTTGGTATCGATGCTGTGCTTAGATCAGAGGCAAGAAATCTTATTGCTATATATTCTCCTATAACATTGATCTATCTTTTAGAGTAAACTTCCACCGATTTCATCAAAAGCTGGAAACTCATCGACAAACTGTAGTTACTCGGTAAGCTTTGCGCCGAAAGTTTTATCTCCGAGGAATCAAACAGAAGTAGAAAATAATTCTACAAGCAATGGAAATATTAAAGGTAAGTAATACATGAAATATATTTCGTGTAATACATTAATTACTATTTGTAATATATTTCAGTTCATAAAATGGAATTTCCAAAAATTTAGTTAGTTTTGTTCAAAAATTGTTTAAATAAATTTATTTATTTTGTCTAATAATGTTGTATGTAATTGTGGTATAATAAATGTATAAGATTATATAAATCGCAGTGAAGATGTATGTTTGGTTGCGTGCATACAAATCTATATAAAATATTCAACAGTTGGCTTAGACTTAATGTCAATGGGTGTTATTAAAATTTGACAAGTTACACGTAAACTTCAGAGAAAAAACAGAATGAAACCCAAAATTAAAATTACTCAAAATGTAGTCGAGGTGAGTGGAAATTACGTACACCTATGTAAAGTCAAATGAAACATGAAATCATTCTGTACTTGCAAATATAATAGAACATATGTTTTAACCTTCATTTTGTATTGCAGCGATTGATGCAGCAAACTGAGCAGTGCAGTGGTAGATTGTATGGAACACTGTATAAAGATGCCCAAATAATAATTGGGCTGTACAAGAGGGATAAAAATGATGCAGGAGATCTATTTTTCCCAGCAGATGTTGATATGTGTGGTGCCTTTCAAATTGGGCCTCTGGCACAACATGAAGTAACAGACCTCCTAGCTGATATTGATGTAACTGACAACCCAATTTTCATCTCATTACCAGAAAAAATATTGAAACCGTATTATGTTATCAATGATCAGCTGGAAGCTGCAGATATAGAAATACTGAATGAGACTGCACTATACTCAGATTACTTGCATCTAAGAATCAAAGCTCAATTACCAATTGTTATGGAGATGGAAACCAATTCGATTAAGCAAGAGCTTTTAGCTATTAGAAAACAGTTTTCAAGTGGGAAGATAGGATTTCATTTGCAGAAAGAAGATGCTTTTATATTGGGTTCAAATGAAAATTCTGTAACAGGCAGCAATATCGGAGTTAATGAGGAGATGACTCTTGGAAAGTTAGTTGAACAAAATAAGGAAATGGGTGAAGAAAAATACAGCAGACACAATGCATTAGATCTGGTAAAACTATTGAAAATTATTTGTTTAATGTTATTAAAATATTGTGCCTTAGGAAGTTTTGTCTGTTGTTATGTACAAAAAGTCCACTTTTGATAGAAATGAGTTGGAATCTATTCATGCACCAATAATTCAAGTGGAAAAAAGTAGGTCTTTATAAAAATTTATAACATGTTATTAATTATAATATTTTAGATGAAACTAAAATGCTACAAATACTGCTAAATGTAGACTCACTCTCTTTAGTGCATAAGCAAACAACATTGGGCAACCTTTATACTATTTTGGTGGAAAGTGCCTGCAGGAATGTCAGACACATTGGCAATTTTATAATTAATTATATAGAAACAGCGTCTGATTTAACGAAGCCTTTCGAGCCAGAAGTGATTCATTACTATCCTATTTGTTGTGGACATTTTGTTACTAGAATATTGAACAAATTCGATGCAGAAGGTATTTAAATTTAGCATAATAATCAATGGTTTATCTAATTTAGAATTTGCAGATGCATCAAGAGGCAAATTGCATATGAACTTTATGATTCCAATGAATAGGCCTTATTTCAGAAGGTCTAATAGGTTTATTTTCAAAGGGGATTCTTATGGTCAAGCAGGCGGTGTTCAATTAAAGAACGTGCATAAAGATGCTAAACCCTCAAACAATGGTAAGATACTTTTTCATTTGCTTAATTGTTAATGCAATTTTATGTCTTTTATAGATTTAGAATTGGAAAACTGCACTGCTTAAATTAAATTATTTGGCAATATAATGTGTGTTCATTTAATATTTAATAATTCTCAGGTGGAGAACAGGCACTAGTGAAAGGAGATTATGAGTATTACCATTACCTTCAAGATGGTATGGATGATGATGGCTGGGGCTGCGCTTACAGATCATTGCAAACTTTAGCATCTTGGTTCAAGCTACAAGGATATGCTAACAAAGTTCCCACCTTCAAAGAAATACAGAAGTGTCTCTTTGATATAGGTGATAAACCATCTAGTTTTGTAGGTTCAAGACAGTGGATTGGGTCGACTGAAGTCAACTTCGTATTAGACTCGTTGCTGGGTATTACAAGTAAAATTCTTTACTGCAGCTCGGGTGAAGATTTGGCATATAAAGGCCCAGAATTGGTTTATCACTTCAATACACAAGGAACACCAATTATGATTGGTAAATTTTCGAAAATTTTGTATGTTTCAATCATTAACTTCCTTTTTTTAAGGTGGAGGCGTTTTGGCACATACTATCATAGGCGTTGACTATAATAGAGACACTGCTGATATAAAGTTTCTAATACTCGATCCTCATTACACAGGAGGTGAAGATATCAAAACAATTGTTAATAAGGGTTGGTGCGGCTGGAAGGGGATGAATTTTTGGGATAAAAAATCGTACTACAATATGTGCATGCCGCAGGTACCAAATGGCATTTAATTTTTAACACGTTGCAATCTGTTTTTAATTGTAAGTAAAAAAAAAAATGTTTATCCTGTTTTAATTTAAATTTGTATTTTACTGAAAGTTATAAAATAAATAACAAAGTGCTTTTTATATCGGCATCGATGTGATTTTCTTGTTGCCACTTATGTATATAAATAAACAAGAGTCGTAATAATTGTATTATTCTTATACACAGCCGAACTGAAAACAATGTAGGAAACTAAACCAAGAAATTAAAATTAACCCACATAAGGCACTGTGGTCATTTTTTTTTATATCTATTCTATAATAATATGCTTTCGATATTATTATATAATAATATAATTATCGATGGCCAAATTATTTCCCGTTCAACAGATTGAAAGCTGCTCCCAAGGCCCAACTTATTTCGTGACCATTGATTTTCTTGTACAGCTAAAAATGCGAAGAAACGAAATTAATTATAATCAATTTCACTATGCAATATCAATAGTGAATCAATAGGTTTGTTCTAAATACGAATGTTTTCGTATAATAGATAGATAACTTTTGAATCACTTTCAGCATTATTATGATAGAAATAACTTACGAATATTTCGGTTTCGCTATCTAAATCGAAACCGTTCTCTAATAAAACTGATATGAATGTAAGATCCAAACACATGAATGGTTGCTCGGAGTTTGGAGTTGTGCACGCTACAAATACAATATTTAGATTAACAAATATAAGTTGTGAAATTGTGGTTTTATTACCTTCTTCGGCGGCTTTTTTGAACATTTCAATAGTTACGGATCCACCGGAATATTCGTCGATTAATCCAACTTCGGCAGCACGATCAAAATAGTAACTGAAAGCAAATACTTTCTTCGTGGACAATTCCGCCGGCGGTTTTACTTTAGATAAAACGTATTTCTTGATGACCTCTGAGCATGTGTTATAGTCCACAATCGGTATATTCTGGCCAACTTCTATTGGTGTTTCGGGATACGATTTTGTGGGATAGTTTTCTTGCAAACCACTCACAAAATAATCCACACCTCCATAGTGGAACTTTCGGTTTTTGATGACTGGATTCACGCATGGACTCATCACTCTAGTTTCTTCTTTACTCACGCTATTTACAGTTATTATTTCTTTACGAGCAGCCATCAAGCCCAAACCCAAGTAACTATTGGTATAGACTTGTGTAGTTCCCTTGGGCAAAAGGGCGTCATGAATGAATTCTTTGTGGCGTAAAGACTCCGGGGTCAATGCAGAAAACGTTACTTGCGTGGATCCACCACCCAAATCTAAAGCCGCCACTGTGGTCGCAGGATTATTCAATTTATCTATAACACAAAAAAAAAATAAGTTAATTAAAATAACTCTAAATGGAATGTTTCCTGAATCATTACGGATTAAGAAGTTGACCGTGAACCAAGAGAAAATGCCTTCGTCCGTGCCATCCATAATAGCCACCGAATCTTCGTTGGTCAAAAATGGTAATTCGTTGAAATACGCTTTGACGGCATTCAATAAATTCTCTGCCTTCTTTGCAGGCAAAAGTCTTAAGCCGGCTGTTGCCTTCAGAACCAACGGCGTCCTGTTCCAATATTCCTGTGGAATTTCCTCTTTCGCTTTGCCTATCAAATAACTTATACTTTTAACAGCCGATGCGGGATCATCGGCGAACGCAGAGAGACCAGGCTTTGTTTGTACGAATAATTCCTTGTCCAGGATGAGAATGTCTCTGTTCAGGACAGCTCTGTGGAATGTAAATGCCAGCACCCTCGAACCCGTGCTTCCAGCATCGATGACGACCGCATGCTGAGGCTCATGAACTCCAAACAGTTTCGCTACGTTATCCGCAGCCTTATGACCTATATGCCATGGTATACTATCGGTGTATAAAACTGAAACAAACAAGCGAAATATTTCAGGTGATGTTTTTATTTAGGTATTTATTAAATTAATTTTACTCACCTACAAATAACGTAAGGATAGAACCACTGATAATTAAACACAGGAGCGATTGATGAATGATCATGGGCGCTTTATCAATGGGTCTCGACTTTTTCTTGTGAATGGGCCTTTCATTTTGGTCCCTGACCTGTTGAAATCAAATACAATCATAAACAAATTCCAATATTCAATACTAACTTAAATATATGCACACTTATAACTGAATATTGAAGCCAAATGTTGCATAATAAACAGTGAAACTAGTATATGTAATTAATATAATTTTACACAATTAGTAATAATTTATTTGGTTAACTTTCTGCAATTTGTTACTACCAGATGTTCAAAAATGAAAAATGATATAATAACGAAAATTTCTAATTATCACCACTTCTCCATAAAAACAATAATTCAACACTATATAAATATAAACAACAAATGTATAAATTGAACTTGAAACGTAAATTTGTTTATGAAATTTTAATTATTGCAATACAATAGTTTGTTTGATTTACAGAAGTAATTGTAATGCGCGGACGCGCACCTGCTCTATTCAATCTTTTCAATATTCGAAATTAAATGGTATTTGATTTTTGGTGATGTAAAAGTTGTAATTATTGAATAAAATACGTATTATATAATGCTTAAAACATGCAATTAAAAAGTGTATGCAAATAATTTATATTTCGGAAATATCCAAGTTTGTGTAAATTTGTAACCTTTTTCTTGCTAATAAGTTCAGATAAATAAAATTAATATATTTGCATCAGTATATTATCAATCAGAAAGCTCTGATAACAAAGATTGTTTCTGATAATTCTCAAATAAATAACACTTGACAAATTCCCACAATAAATTACATAAAAATTCTATAACACCAAGCAAATTAATATTAATGTGTAATTAATTGAGCGTCGTTTTATGATTGCTGTTATACTTTAAAAACTACTTTCCATAACTAGTTCATTTATATTGAATAATAACTTGATAATTATAAATATGAATGATGAAATTTTATTAAAAATACATACTCTTGTATACCTATAAGGCATTCTGCTTAACATTGAACTAACTACGTATACAATAATCACACTTATCACAATTTATTCATGTTTAAAACCACGAAATTGTTCACATATGCATTGTTAATTAACAGAAGAAGATAAAAAAAAAACTATTAATGTAATCAAGGAGGTCGTTTGTGGGGAAAAAAACAGCAGCTAATATAATTAGTAAATAAAATGAACACAAAAAGAAAACTGTTACGAAGAGACGAGCATACGATTTACAAAAAAAAAAAACATTCCACTTGTCAGATTGTTATGCAAATTATAGGTTATGTTGATAGGAAAACGATTTCGATTCACACGAACGATAATAACAAATTAGGCAAACGACATTAAACTTACACTTCAAAAATTACATTGATGATCCTATAAAAATAAAAAAAATGAAATATGAAATCTACAAGGACTTGCGGTTCAAAATCAACCAATAATCCGATTAAGAAGCGGTGATTGTGCAAAATATGAATAAATCTATTCGAATAATTACCTTTCTCCTCTTCAATTCGGTCGTTTTATTCATTGTTAAGAGCTATGGCGATCGGTTCGGGAAGAATGTTAGCAAACCATCAAAATATTGATTTTTCAAAACCACTTGCTGCCAGCGGCCGCCGTTCGCAACTACGAGTGAAAATGAGGATGTGGATGGATGGAACTCACTGAATTTCAAAGTACTATTTTAGTGTCATGTAATGATCGTTATCCCCTCTACGAACAAACACACGCTAATGATTATCTCTAAAATTGAATGCGAAATCATCAACTTATCTATGTACCAGGAGTAGTTTGTAGTTACCGATGATAGCACCAGTTGCGCCTGAAAAGTTTGAATTATTTTTCTCATCAATTACATCCGCCCAATAACCTTAACGTCCTATTATATCAATCAGTCGAAGATCTTTGATAAGGAGATTATATTTTGACTAATCTCCTTGTCGCGAATTACGATGTTTGCCTCTATAATCAATAAGATAAGCAATGAGGAAAAAGTACCTTAGATATAATTAATTATATTTTCGTGATGTTTGTGTGCTATATAATTATAAAAATATACGTTTTAACTCAAATTTCATAATAACAAACTATCAAACATTAACTGCCAATAATTAAAAGGCAAAATAAATGTCACTATTATTAAATACCAACGCTATTTAAAGTCCTTATTATATTATTTAATGTTAAATTCAAATTACCTGATTGATGTGTTTTTTTTTAAATACGTATTTTGTATTTTCTCAATTGGAATCTGGAATCAAAGGTTCACTGAAAACATTTAAAGTTTATCAAAAAATATAATTATAAAACAACAATATTTATATAAAATAAAAATAATATTGTAATACTTATCTCAGTGACTTAAACAATAACACTTTTGTAGAACTATTTGCAATAGTCTAAACGCAACACACATATCACTAATTTTTTACTTGTTCAATTATTATGAGATCTTATTCCTTTTACTATTACCTAATAAAAGTTTCTATCATTGGCCAAAAATACCATGAGAATAATAAGTCTCATCTATAAATTGAGTGCAAATATTTATTTATAAACATTGTATAAAAATATTTTATATACTATATTAAATGATTCTGTCAAAGCTAACAAAAGTGTTTGTACAATATAAAAAAAAATAGTTTAGTCTTCACTTATAAGAATGTTTGTCCAATTAAATTTAGATCCAAATAAGAAATACCAACTTTACTATAAATTGTTACAAATTTTTTATTCGAAATTATTTTTAAATGTATAATATTTAGCGTTACGAATTAAAATCAATTAAATATAAATTTTTATTTTTTTTCAAAAAAAAATCAGAAATATCACACCCATGGCCATTCGTAGTTAATGATACAAATGGTTACGTTTGGATATGGCATAGCCTATATATATATTAATTAAATTAAAACTAATTCAAAACAACATTAATTAAGATGTACATATTACATATCCCTGTCCTTTTTCATTTTGTTCCTTTTCGATCCTGTCTTGACTTCTTTAACTTTCCCAGCGAACCTCAACGAGTTTACTGTTTCATTGTAGCAATCTTCAAATGGCGATATGTTTACAAACATGAGCGTTTTCGAATTGCCGCCAAGACTCGATTGTAGAAGGTAAGTCAATTTGGAATTCCTGTAGGGGATGTGACCATCCTTGTTATGCAATGCCAGCATTACATTGCCAAGCGTGGATAAGCTCTTGTTGATATTCTTGGTCTCGTTGATCCTGTCGCTAGTTTTTGCACTTTCCGAACCGGCCAAATCGACGAGGTTGAGGGACGCTTTAAATATATATTTTTGCTCTTCATTGCATCCCTCCAAATAGATTTTGGTCACGGCATGAGAACGTGAACTATGTTCGTTATAATCAGTTGATGCAACGGCCCGATTATTCTGAGCTTCCAACATCAACGCCTTCAAGTCGGATGATCCATTTATTGGCTCTATTTTCAAATTAGTAACGGAAGCCTCTTTGGCATTATTATACTTGATGTCATGCGTTTCTTTGCTATTCGGATCCAATAAATCACGAATCGTTTCATTGTAGATTTCTAGAAAACTAGCTTCTACTTTGTACACCCATCCTGATTTTTCTAATTTTTGTATATGCTTAAATAACAGATCAACACATCTCGGAATCATGCCTAAAAATAAGCAAAAAAAATTACGTTTCTTGCAATAGTATTTTATAAAATAAATTATTACCTAGGTCTCCAGGTACTCCTTGCATTGTATAAGTTTTACCAGATCCTGTTTGCCCATAAGCAAACACACAAATATTATAACCATCCAATGCAGACTGAACCAATTGTGACAAGTCTTCAAATACTTCCTCTTGGCTACTCTCTGGTGGAAATACTTTATCAAAATTAAATTCCTGTTTCAAATCTGCACATTTTCCAGTTATAGCACTAATGCTTTCCTTCTGTTTTTTAATTTCTAATGTGGATTCATCAATGAATGTCATGTTCGTTATCATTCTATCATCTTCAGAATCTTTAGGTGGTCTTACTCTGCAGAAGACTCTTATATTGCCCTTCAAATCTTGTATTTTGTTATGCAAGTATCTTCTGGTTTGTTCACTTGCAAGCAAGTCTTGCTTGAATGTTTGTACTGAATTCTCCAAGTTACAAATATTTTCATTTGCAGTTTCCAAATTAGATTTATAAACTTTTAATTCCCTCCCTTCTTTCTCATACTTTACCATTATCTCAGTATGTTCTTTGTCAATAATATCATATTTTTCTCTTAAAGTTTTAAATTCTCTTGAAACTTTTTCATGTTCCTCTTTTAGTTTCTTTAAATCATTTTCAGCTTCCTCAGCTCTTTTGGTCAATAGATTTTTAGCTTGCTGTAAATTAACAGCAAGGTTATTGGTTGATTCATATTTCGTTTTATATTCCTCAAGTTCTGTAGAAAATAAATACTTGTGTATAAAATAAATATGTTTTATTATATCTAAACATACCTGTAAGTGCTGTTGACAAAGTACCCTTTGAATCTTTGGAATTTTGTATTAAGAGTGTATACTTTTCATTCAGTAAATTAAACCTAGCTTTGTAATCATATGGTGCTGGTTTTGAAACTTTTTTTATTTTCGGTTCATCTGAATTTTTATCATTTGCTGCTCTTTTTATGGGTTGCTTGGATGTTGTTGCCTGTTGTATACCAATTGGTTTCCTAACTGTTGCATTTGTTATACTCTTTGGCAACTCCTTCTTAACAGCAGGCTTTGTAAGAGTTCTTAGATTAGGTCTATCAAAACTCAAAGGTTTATTACATAATGTTCTTAGATCTGAAAAAGATTTAGATCTTCTAGACATGGGGGCCAGCCTTGCTGGTATTGCTCTTGATAATGTTGAGGTGACTTCATTTTTTTGAGTTCTATCTCTTAATATATTTGATGAACTCCCAACACTAATTAGTTTTGTTGGTGGTCTTAACTTGGACAAAAGAGTTTTCGGTTTGTTTTCCATTTTTCACTATACAATAACAGAGATCATTCAAACACTTTATACACCGAAAAACTAAACACCACTAAAGACGCCAAAACCAACGGTTATAAAATTTGAAAAACGTGAGCTGTCAAAATTCGTTATAAAACCATGCGCAGACAAGGAAACTATGGATCATAGATGGCGCAAATATCAATTGATGTGATTACTTTTTTGTGTTAATTCTATTAATTATATAATTATACAACACAAGTAAACGTAGATGAAATAATTTGCATATATTTTAAGAAAATTTTCCTTCGGTTCTATTTCTGAGTTCTATTACTGCATGCTGCCATTACTTTTGTAATTATATCAATGATTCATAACTACATTCTATATTATAAATTTATTACTTTAATTCTTTCATAATTTAAGATTGTTGTTGTTATTTTCATTATCAAATCTTTAAATTTATTATTTATTTGAAAGCATGAAACTGCAGTGTATAGTTAATAATACAATACTAAAAGCATGACAAGTATTAATATAAATTACAGCTTCAAAGATTAAGTAACATTTTGTTACTTGGAAATAAATACAAAAAAATTATGTTTTGAAAAAGAAAATATATTAATGAACAGTTAAGTTAAAAAAGACTTAAAATAATGTATATTTAAACACTACATATCTTCTGTGTCAGAATCTGACTCGGCCTCCATGGCCTGTTTAGCAGATTTCTCAGCTTCCAAGTATAACGATTCGGGCACGCGTTCATGTTTTCCTTTAGTTTCTTCGCAAACCCAAGACAATTCCATTTCGAAATTCTTATCCTTCAGTTCATCGTGAACTAAATAAATACTGAAAACAAAATGTTATTAGATTTTCAATTTTCAGTGTTTATTTTTTTTGTATTTACATTCTTGCAGCTTCTTTGACCAATTCCTTGCAAGTCATAGTAGATAACTTCAACTTCTCAATTTCAGTTTTAGCCGACTGTTTTGCTTTGCCAGTAGCACATCCATGGAAACCCTATAATGTTATCAATAAATACTCTATAAATTATGTATAATATATATTGTATTTACATAAGAAACACCTGATGGATCAATCATAAACATGTTTGGTCCTTCTTGGGGATCAAAACTTCCCATGATTATACTGCAACCGAAAGGTCTCACTGCACTGTACAGAGTGTGAGCATGCATGTACATACTGACACGATCATTCAAATAGTTCAATGGTATGCTCACTCCATACTGAGACCTGTAGTTTGCAGATTCCCTTCTTGCAATATCAACCAATTGTCTAGCATCAGCAATCAAACCTGCAACACTCTGTAAAAATACATTTTTACATCATCAACGTCTACTATTTCCAATAAAAAAAATATTTTGATGCCAAAGTTGTAATTAACTGGAATATGCTATACATACCATTCCAACATGTTTATCAATGTTAAATATCCTTTTGTTAGCACCAGGCTCATACAATTTGGATGTTACAATCTTCTCAACCCCAAAGACTACACCGTCTTTTCCTCTAAGACCTATAGCTGTGCCACTGTTTTCAACAGCTTTCATAGCATATTCCACTTGGAATACTCTACCATCCGGAGAGAATTGTGAAGCAGATAAATCATACTAAAAAATTGTTAGGTTAATAGTTCTTCAATCAAATTGCATAGATTGACTATACAAGAAGAAAGCAAACTCACCCCAGTACCAATGGAACTCATATTGTTGCAATTACTTTAAAGGTTTATATCAATTAATGAAGATACTTATATATTAGAAGCGTGATTTGCAGTTTGTGTATTGCAAAGCGGTATTTGAGTAGTCAACAAATTTGACAGTTGCTCGAAGCGCCATCTGATTCTTGGTCACAAACTAATATTGAAGCGGTAAATTCAACTGGATTTATTCCTGATTATCACATTGCATTGATAGGTGTAATAACAAATAAAAAAAATATAATAGTAATTTACAATGTAAATTATTAAGAAATATCACAGTTTGTAAAGGAACCTATTTTACAGAAGTGTAAAGTTTTACATGTTTTCCACAATGCGCTTTGCAGCAGTTAAATGTGTATAAATATATTATTTTGGAAATAATTGTATATACAAATCTACACATCCAAAATTATATAATATTCAAAAGTTCAAGGAATTCATCCTTACGTTATGTATGTGTGCCTTTACAAATGATATAAATGTTTTCAATATATAAATTCCGATTTTGTAAATCATGTTATTATATAAATATAAAAATATTATTAGAAAATTACACTTTTAAAACTCTTTTTCTCGTTTTTTGGCTCAGTTTTTATCACATTCAATTAATAATTAAGATTATATATTTCATTTAGCCATTTAATACTTGTTGAAATAGTTTTGAACAGTCTTATTTTCTATATAAATATCAGTCTTTAACATTTGAATGAATTAAAATAATAATAATACAACAAAGAAAAAAAAATAATACAATTTTGGCTTAAAACAAACGCAAACTTAAAGGCGGTGGTGTTTGATATATAAAAAAAGATAAATAAATACATAAACAAAAGAAAAATAAAAAGGAAATAATGGTTTTAAATAAATATTTTTGAGGTTTAGGTAGTATTATATACATCAAAATAAAAATCGTTTTCGTTTTGTTTTGTAAGCACGCATCTTTGTTTTTTTTTTAATGAAATGTACAATCTTCTTATCCGGCGGGCGTCTTCTTTCTTGAAATGTTCGTGCTCCTGCTAACACTGACGTTATACTCTGCTACAACTAAAGATAAACTAAACGCTTATTAATTACAATACATTAATGAATGTAACGGAATACAGATAAGAAATATGAACTTAGAACATAAATTGTGTCTCTGATTAATAAAATAATGTTTAATGTCTCGACCTATGAGATTCGTCCCGGCGATCTCTTTCACGCTCACGATCAGCTTCCCCACGTCTACCTGATTCCCGCTCTCTGTACCTATCATCATAGTATCTGGATTTCGATGTAGGATCGCCGCCAGCTTCTGTGCCATCTGGAGGTGACTTATTTCTGGGTCTGGACACTCTATAATCGTAAAAACTAATGTTCAAAATATATTGGTACACATGAATGTGGTATATTAAGATATTAATACCTATCATCTGGCTCTCTATCTCTATATTCGCGTTCTCTTTCACGCTCACGTTCTCTGTCACCTCTGCTTCTAGACCTGTCACGCTCACGGTCTCTTTCCCTATAATTATCGGCGTAATAGCGATCGCGCTCACGGTCTCTGTCGCGCTCCCTTTCTCTACTGCGTTCCCTATATCTTGATGTTGATCTGTCTCTTCTTCCACCTCGTCTGTGTCTTTCTCGAGATCTGGATCTTTCCCTTCTGCCTGAACTGTAACTCTTATCTTCGACGCCTCGTAGAGTGTCTTGCAGCGAAGTTATTAAAATTTTACATCTATCATCATTGGAAACCTTTGATTGTTTTATCAACGATATAGCTGTAACCAATGTTTCAATGGCACTGGCATATTCACCGGCCGCCGCATCTGATACTGCCCTGGCAATGGCAGAGCTAGATACCGTACGATTCCTCGACATAATATCTTCAAACTCTTGTTCACTGATCGGAGGCATATCAGACCTGTGATCACCAACTGGAGGAGCTCCATATGGCGGAGCCATATTTGATGAATAATGAGGCGGTGGACCAGAGTTTGGACCCATAGGCGGACCATGCGGGGGTCCATGAGGACCTTGATTCATACCATGCTGAGGTGGCATTCCCGGTGGTCCTCCTTGCATTTGATGCGGCATATTCGGGGGCGGAGCACCCTGACTGAAAAACGCAGGGTTTACGTGAGGAGCAGGTCCCTGTGGCGGTCCTTGCGGTGGTCCATTTGGTGGAACTCCCATCGGCGGTGGTCCTCTTGGCCCCATACTTGGCGGACCCTGCATCGGTGGACCCTGTGGAGGAAATCCTTGTTGCATTGGTGGTCGATTCCAGTCAGGTCTGGGACCCGGTGGTGGGCCTTGGTTTGGCATACCACGGGGTGGCCCTTGCATTTGAGGTGGACCTTGAAACTGGAATTAACACAAATGCACATGTAAATGACAAAAACACCAAAGCTTATATGGAAACCATTAACCAAAGTGATTATGCAAATGAACATAGAGCATTGATGGTTCCCCCCACAACCCTCTAAAAATAAATATTATATTTTTACTTACCATTGGAGGTCTCGGTGGACCTTGCTGGCCAGATGGAGGGCCAAGCCTCATTGGACCCATATTTGGTCCTTGCCCTGGACCATTTGGTCTGGGTCCATTCCATTGGGGTTGTTGAAATCGCATTTGGTTCTGGTTCATCTGTGGTGGACCATTAAAACCTGGTGGAGGACCTTGCATTCTGGGACCATTTGGACCTTGACCACCAGACATACCACCAGGATGCTGCATGGGACCACGGATAGGAGAATTCATTTGCATTCTAGGAGGGAAATTTTGGTGAGGACCTGAGGAAATAGAATGATTAGATTGGCTAGGATGTTGACCACGAGGCCCGTTGTTATTAGGAGGAGTTGGGCGGGTTTTCGACTGACTTTCAAAGGTACTCAAAGCTTGTTTAGTCGGCAAAGTCACTATGGGTGTTTGGTTATGGATTTGCTGTTTTGGCAATCTGTCCAAGCACAGTCGCATACTTGTCTCTGAAGCCATAGAAATAACACAGAAACCTTTGGATTGTCCATTAGGTCTGTGTTCAAAGAATTTTACTTCATTGAAGTCATTTACTCCAATATCTCTAACGGCATTCAAAATATCTTGATCAGTTGTCCACTAGAAAATTACAATTAATTAATTTCTGCTTTTAAAAACATATATATATATAAACATACCCATGTTAAATTCCCCACATACAGTTGATGTCTTCGACCCAAGGTATTTGGAGTAATATTGTTGCCTTGGGTTTGATATATAGTTCCATTTGTTTCTTCTGTATTCGAATTTGACGTTGGTTGAGGATTGTCTGGAGCATCACCTCCAGGTCCACTTGCAGGTGTAGATATAACATCATCATATAAATCTACATTATCACCACCAAAATCATCCTAATTCAAGAAAGAACATATATAAGTTAGTGAAAATTCAGAAAATCGTCTATACACATGTATACATTTATATATCCAACTATTATACCGGTTCGAGCACATAGCGTCTATTTCAGTTACAAACTACCAATAACACTAACACTTTCCCGGCAATATATCACAATACAAAACTAAATCTATAACTATAGGCTAGAAAACTAATTAAATAATTACAAATATTTTACTTACTTGTGCAAAATCTTGATCAATATCGTCTGCATACAAGTCAATGTCGTTGTCAGCCATTTTAAGAAACAACAAACATGTATTGTTAATGGCAGCTAAACTGAGCTAAACACTGAATGCTGAATGCTGTCTTTCTCTCAATTGCATGAACTTAGCATCAATCATACCAACCTATTAAAATATTAAAAAAAAAACATATGTAATACAAGCAAATACAAGTAAATTTTATGCATATCAATTACAGTTTTAGATAAATTAACAACCCCTTTCCGGTTTAACAGCTACCACAATTTTTTGTTGGTTTTTCGGAATTGAACCAACGTCCTTTCGTATCAGTTTTTGTGTGGCTTGGGTCGCCTGTATCACGAAGGGAAAGTTATGCAATCCATTTTACAAATCTACCACATGTAATCTTTTTTTTTACAAATTTATTAAGACTATTTTACGACAGAGGGCGCTTGAAAAAAGTCGATTGATTCACACTCTATACAGTGTTTCCCAAACATTTTGATGAATCAACTATATTTATGAATATATATTTTCTTCAGGACGTAGAAAGTTCTTTTCTAATCAATAGAAAAATATATTTTCTGGTATATCTTCGTAATTATTTCAAAGCTGACCAGTATAATACTAATTCGTATATATATATTGAAGGAGCTTGGATAAGAGGCGAGGAATATATAGGGGGAAAATCGCAGTGGAAGCCGCCAGATGATTTCTGTATTCGATATAATTATTGCATAAAAATATACGTTTTTCTTGAAAATAATGTTATTAATATGTATCCCTTGGATTACCATATTTTGTATAAAGTTCTTTCCACATTCTATATTGATCTTCTTTTGGATTCTTTATTATTTCTAAATCATTACCAATATTCATACAGTTTATATTGGTTCTTCCTAGAGACGCTGTTGGCCAAGTAATATTTTGCAAAATTGTGTCCAAAACAGGAGTCGGGTTACTAAAAAATAGGTACATTAATACATATAAATATATAATTATATATGTTATTACCCATATTTAGCAAAGTTTGTCCAAAGTCTTATCAATCTACGCCTTGTTAATAAATCATTTGACGAAAATTTCGTAGATGTTGTGAATGAATTTTTCCAAAAATAGTTCAACTCTCCTCCATGTGCAACCTTCTCTAGACCTAAAACATTTCAATATAAGATAATTATTCAAAGAACTTAACAACAATTTACCAGAATATGTTTTGATATCACCAGATAATGGCCCATTGTAAGACATTATGTAACAATAAGTTTCTATTTCATTCCGAATTAAAGTAAAATGTTCCCTCCAAGGCCTATTAAACATTGAATCGCTTATGAACTGAAAATAAAAAAAATATATATACAACATATTAATTACAATAAATCAATTTTACTCGAATAATATCTTGATCTGAAGATATAATTATGGGTTTATTTGGAAAATAATAATTAAATAGAGTGTCTGCTACAATAGACCTATTCGCATCAGAAACATACATGTCTTTCGGTATAATTAGTTTTCTTTTTAGATCGATTTGTAGCAGTAATAGCCTAAGCATTGGAATCACTAAAAAATAAATTAATAACATTAAAAGTGATGTAATTTTTGAATTAATTACTAGGTGAAATAATGAGACCCTCTTCTGAAGTTGCTCCAAGCATTAAAGTAACATTTTTTGGGAACTTTCCATTTGATAACATCTCGTAGGTATTCTCTGTAATAGCTGAAGTAGCTACATTCTTTTCCAATACTGGTGCGAAAGGAATTCCGTTAAATATACCAAAATCATCAACGCTATCCTAAAATGTAATAATAATAATATTTACAACATATTACATACAAATCAATGAAACTTACTATGTTGTATGTAAGAGTCGCTGCGGTTCTGAGAAAGAATAAATCAAGTAACTTTAGGCAATTTAAAGCTAGATTTGTTGTTGCAAATATAATGCAGGGTGTTCGGGTAACAACGTTCCAGAATATTTTTTCCGGACTCCTTTGCAACGTCCAAGGGTATAAAGCACTTCCACTTTGATAAATAGCTTTAGACATTAATCCTAAAGAAAAAAAAAACAATTTGATGTAAAACTTATTAATTTACAATTATAAATTACCTAAATTTCTTGTAAGTGGAGATTGTATTAAATATGAAATTAAAGCCGCCCCAGCACTTTCACCAAATAATAAGATGTTATTCGGATCACCATTGAACGCATGAATGTTTTCCTTAATCCATTGCAATCCTAAAACTAAATCTTTGATTCCATCGTTGCCCGGAAGCAAATCATTACCGGTGCTCATGAAGCCTGAAATCTTACATTTTCTTTACTTGTTAACTTCATATTCATGTTAGAGATACCAAATAATCCGAGTCTATAGTTCAATGATACTATTATTACGTTTTCCAATAGAAAATGATCTGGACCGTAAGTAGCGTAATTGCTGTCTCCAAAAATAAACGTTCCTCCGTATATCCAGACCATAACAGCTAAAGATATATTCGAATCAGATGGTAACTAAAATAACAAAAGTTTTAATTTATTTCATTAGCCGATTAAGTGACATATTCAAAACCGTTGGAGTATAGACGTTAATGAATAAACAATCTTCCGATTCTTTCAGATTGCTTCTGGGTACTTGTATGCAGCTTGCTCCATCGCTTGTTGCATCATAAATTCCGGTCCATGGCTTCACTGCAACAGACCTCTGGAAACACTCGCAAGAGATACTAATGGTTGTTTACTAGTTTTATTATTATTAATTACTTTAAAACGTTCGGGCGGTTGGGCATAGCGCATCCCTTTGAATGCATAGTAAGGATGCTCCGTGCTGCAAACATCTGTGTTGCACGTATCTGTAACGGATTGAATGCCTCGCACTTGGCCATTTGCCAAATTAACAATAACGTCTCCGTTCTGCACAAAAGTAAAGACATTAGTATCTACGTTATTGATGTAGGAGTGAAAGTAACCCTTATTTGATTTATGGCTCGATGCTGCATCGGTATAATTACTTACAACTTGCGACAAATAACCGAAAAATGCTAATATCCACATGCTTCTTTCACTTTCCGATATACGCTTTTCATTTGTGGTATATAAATGCATAATCGCTTATCAAGCCAACAATAATTATTCATTTTTTCAGGAATATTAAAATGTGTAGATAATAAAATAGTTCAAGCTCATAAATTATAAGAATAAACTTTTATATGTTATTTGTTGTCATTAATTCTTCCATCAGATATTTAATGTAATAATCAAAGATAAAACTAAAATGTTATTATTCTATACTAGTAATAAGTCTAAATACATTTCTTTATGATTTCTGATAAAAAAAAATTACTTATAATTCATATAATTAACCTAATATACATTCTTAAAATTATATAAATTACAACATTTCAACTAAGAATTAGAAAAAGTTTGACATATTTTTATTGAATAAATAATTTTGTTATTAAAATTCTGTATATTAACATTCATAATGCAGTAGAACCTCGCTTAACGAGTTTAATCCATTTCAAAATTTCACTCGTATAGTGAAAGAGTTTTTCCCATATAAACTAATGTAAATTACGATCAATGTCGAAAAAAAAAAGTATAACTTGGTCTCAATTTTTCAGGATTTTGCTTTACATATCTGTGGTTATTTTTATTCTTTGGCTTTTTATTTGCAGACATGCAAGTGTTATTATATTTTGCATAAAAAAACACAAATAACATGTCTGAACACAAGTTTGGAAAAACACTAAGATGCAACTAGAATTACCACTAACACTAGGAACTGTTTTCTAATTCACACACGGTGAAGTGAGTTTATATTTGTTTATATTACTTGTATCAATTTGGAGATTTGTTGGAAGTCTCTTTATACTTTTAATATTTGTTTATATAAAAAAGCGTGCATAGTGTGTTTATATTTTATAATAATGGTTGGACACAATACATTTGTGTTTTGCATTTACAGTAAACACAAATTATATTTGCAAAGTATAATCCGCTTTAAACAAAGATGACAAAGAAAATCGAAGATGGTTAATATATAGCGTCACTCGTTATGCAAAACGTCGCTCGTTAAGCGAGTCATTTTTGTTACAATTAATTTTGCTCGTTATGCAAAGTGCTTGTTAAGATCCTTCAAAGCAATTGATTGATTACTGTATTAAATCATCACATTTATTTCATTATAACACAATAATTGTATAAGGTTTCGTAGGTAGGAAAGACATGAAGAGAGAATTGTGGAAGTTGCTGTTCATATAGTTCCCATGTTACATGTCACACTAACAAATAAACCTATTATAAGTGTTTTGTGGATGCAAAAACCTCAAAAACTAGCCTCTACTTATGTATTATTACAAGTTATGATTGATGTGTATGTCAAATGTTTTGTATGTAACTGTGCTTTTACCGTAACGCGGTCACATTTTAATCCTTTACATATTCCCAAAGGATTCTTTTTTTTTAAATTTTGTAGAACTTTCTAAGGAAACATCTGCATACGACTTCCTCCGCAAGACGAAACACGAATGACATTGATGATTTGCAATTTTTTCAATATTAAAAATTTGTTTCACTGATTCCATTGATATGAAAATATATTAAAACAAATATGTCGTTAAAATTTATAAATAATTTCCTTATATTTTGATGTATACATTGATCAAGAATATGTTCATTTTTTTGTTGCACTATCAGCATGTAGAAAAATAGTATTTTATTCTGTTAAGTGTTCAGGATGTGCCGAGTGAATAGAAGATCTAAAAGTACTCTTGTCCCTGAAAGAAAAAAAAAAACTGTTGGTCCCGTTTTAACCCAAACAACCACAAAGTGCTGTTTATTTGCCCTATATAGTATGTGGGAATAAAGGACAGCTACCGTGGACAGTGCCTGTTCCGCAGGTAGATTTGCGAAGAACTGTATCAATCCTTTTTTTTAAAACAGACATTCAAAACTACGTATTTCATTCAGGAATCAGGTAAATACTCAATTTATTTTAATAGTAATTTTTATTAATACACATTATTATTGTAATTTATTAATCATAATTTATATTTATTGATTAATACAATTACAATATAATCTCTATATTATGTAAAAATAACGAGATTTAAATTTATTACTATTTTTATTTCAGAAACATGAGTAATACTAATTACAATGAAGACTATCAACCAATGAATCTATCTACGAATTTGGATCAACGTCCGTCATTGGTTGAGCGAAAGATCCAAGCGAAAACTACAACAGAACCAACGAAATATTTGGTGCCTCCTAAAAATGATAAGCAAGTCGAAGCATCAATTAATCATTTAACAAAATTATCAATGCGCCCGTTTGGAACACAATTTCAGGCTTCCGAAGTATTAGAGTGGGCAAATCCGGACGTTGAGAAATTCGGTGAGGTCAAGGATTCTAAAGTTGACTATTTCGGAGATATTAAGAAGAAGCGAAAAGAAAATTTTGCTAATGAAAAACGCGATCTACTGTTAAAACATCTTAGAGGCGATATAAAAAGATTTCGCTATGACGACAAAGAGGATAAGGCTGAACTAGTCAATAGATGCTGTTACCTAGAGGAAGAGTTAAAGAAGCTGAAAATTCAAAATAAAATACAAGACGATCTGTTGAAACAAAGAATGCATCGATGTATAGAATGCTTGAAAAAGATATCTTAGATTTGAAGTCTAAAATTGCTACGATGAACATTTTACAATATAAAATTCATATGTTGTCCGACTAATAACATAATATTAAACAAAAAAATATTATTTATAGTCAGATGCAAAGATATAATTTATATTGTTTACAAATATCATTACAGTAATTATTGGACTTTTTTAAATCAAATTTACATCTCTATTAATTAATCTTTGATTTTACATAACATCAAATAAATTTGTTTCATGTGTGGATTGTATATTAATGCAGTGAACGGAAAGACAATAAATGTTCAAATTCATTTTAAAGAAAACTTTAGTTTCCGTTACGCAATTCGCTGGGTTTATTACCACATTCAGGTAAAAAAAAAAGGAGAACTGTGATCTATTTTTAATATTTCGGTTTTATTATATCCTCATAAAGACTTATTGCGCAATTTCTGTATTAAGTATATGTATTGAATACTTAGTGTGAATATTTTCTAGTGATATGTCTTACACTTCATAGTAATCCATAAACAATGAAGTAAAGTACATTTAGTTACCTATATAACAAATTTTCTATTTTTGTTTAAAAAATCGATTAATTTCCCAAATATTAGATTTCCGAGAATAAAATTGCATAAATTTGATCTTATTTTTAATAGAATTATGTTTTATTGAGTTAAAAAATTGTATTTGAAAAAATATATAATATACTAATAACTTTATTTATGTCGAGTATTAATACTTAACAAATATAACGTTAAATTATATATTTCGTAAAAAAATGAATGAATCGAATCAGAATGTTGTCAATAAACATAATAATCAATCAATGAAAAGATAGTTGGATTATCAAACATAACATTGATATTAAACAAACAATGTAACAGACTGTAATCATAATAGTTACTCACTTCATTCATAAACGGAACGAATATTTATCAAAACATATTGTTGTTCTTTTAACATAAGGACTTATTAATTTTTTAATTAAATCATAATATATGAATTACATTTAACAGAAAATTTTCTTTCAAAAAAATACTGTTGCATTTTTACTTTGAATTTCTACTAGACAATGTAACATAAAAAGTGACCCAATTTTGGTATAGAAAGCATAACAAATGAGACCTCTGAAAAAAAATATTTTGGGCTAAACTATCAACACGAGTTTTTTAAGAAATGCAAAATACTTGAAAATGATTTACGACCATCGACAGAGAAATAAATTTCTAAAAAAAGCTTTCTACTTATATCTTTTTTTTTTGCATAAAGTAGATTGAAAGATGGAATGTTTACTAAAATATCAGTATAGTTGTTATTTATTATTTGAGAGTCTATCAATTAAGTGATGATTATGCGCGTTTGATTATCGAAAGGTATGAATTAATAATTGTGATTTGTTTATAAGTGACTAAGAATGTACAATCAACAGATTTTATTGTAATTGAATGGCGAATGTTTTGGTTACAATGATCGATTATGTTATCAAGTTATCGTGCAAGGATTATTAGTGGCTGAGTGGGTTGAACAAGTTTGCGCTATTGAATGGATAATGCCGCACGAATTCTGTTCTCATGTCACTTGTCATCTAGTTCATGCCTTAACAAATATACCTATTATGGAAGGGGTTTTTGTCGATGCAAAAACCTTCGAGAAACTGGCCCTTTGCTACCATCCATTGTAACAGTTATGATTGATGTCTGTGTCAAATGTCCTGTAATAACTGTATACAAAAATTTTGCTCATATTCTAATCCTCATTGTGTACGCATTTTGACCTATATCTATGAAACAGGAAACATCTGCCATTCAAAGGGTTTACTGCAAATATTTTTCACAATTTCAGAACTTACTGTCTTTTTTTTTTTTACTTCTAACGGGACTCTCAGTTGACCGCAAGCATTTTTTTTTCCTTCGTGTAATAAAACACCCCGCAAAAAAATGGCAAAACACTCATAAACTTTACAGTTCCTAGGAAGATTTTTTAGTTGCAAAAATCTAGACGCAATATAGTCTTTTTTAAGGGTACCGACGTTGCAGACTTTTTTAAAAGAAACTCGGGCTTGTAATAAACGCTTGAGGGTTGAAAAAAAAAAACGGCACATTCCGAGATTTACGTTTTTTACTGCCGTAAAAAATAACTTTAAAAAATATGAATGCAATTTTAGCGACGTTCAGAGTATATTGCTTATATTCTGATAATAAAAATAATTTTAATAATTACATAGAATTACATTGTTGTAGAAAATTGCACAGATGTTATACAGTGGAACCTCGCATAACGAGTTTAATCCATTCCAAGATTACCGGATTTTTACTCAGTTTTTCCCATATAAATGTAAAATATGTTGTGTTTTTTAAATAAAACAAAAATTAGAAAGGAAATGCAAAAAAAACATTTTACTGGTATGTAATAAATGTGAAACTTCTTGGGGTAGGTATTTCGGTACCAATAAAGAAAAATTGCACAATCTTTTATGATTGCTCGTTTTTTTGTACCTTTGCAAAAAAAAAAATGCAATTGCACTATAATGTTTCANNNCTTTCATCTTTTTTTTTTTTTTAGTTTTTTTTTACAACGTTTGTTGCGAATTGTCGCATAAAAGAAATGTTCCCAGTTTTCGTCAAAATGAAGGCGCGTTTTATAACATGCCTTTTTTTTTTTAATTGTGCCCCTTCGTAGAAAATGTAAAAAATGAACTTGAAATACGTGCAATGATACCTAAAAAACAGAAAATTGCAGTATCATAAAAAAAAAAACGGGATTTTGCAAGCAGATTAGTGGAAATTTTGAAATGTTAGCAAATGAAAGCTTTTTGTTTTTTGAAGTTTGTTTGCTGAAAGTTTTAAATATTTAAGTGGGTTAAGAAACGGTAAACGCCTGATTTTGGAACCGCTACGCTAATATTTGCAGTGTTCTGACAGGTAAATGGTTGGAAGGGTTGAAGGAGAATTCGAGGAAATGATTGCGGTTCGATTTTTGCATTTCGATTGGAAATGTTTGCGTGCTGGGGTTGGGGGATGAAATCATCCGAATCCCCACACATGTGTGTGTGTGGAGATTTTGCGGAAGCGGAAGGGTTGCAGCACGCGTTTGTATTCTATTTACGTTCATCGTATGGAGGGGCTTGATGTTTGTTGCGGGACAGATGATTCACGGAAAAGAGTTGATTGACATACATTTTGCTTTCTGACCAACTCCACTGGAGACTCAATAAAGTGAAAGGATTAACGCTAGAACTGTCACTGCTACTTGTAGTTGTAAATAGCTGAAAGCACAATTTTGCATTTTATAACCGTCATAACTGCGCTTCGGCTCCTGGAAAATCATTTGGAGAAAAAAGGGTTAACGAATTGCAAATGCAGCCATCTCTGGCACGTTTCTGCCACGTTTTAGCTATGGACAAATTCCGGTTGCCTCTCCTTACTGCTTAATCTAACTGTAAGTGGTCAACCACTAGAGCCCTTGCCAGGTGCCACGCGCTCAAAGGGTTCCCCAACTCCCACATATTATATAGGCCAAAAATGAATATATATATGTGTGTGCATAATAGCCTTGCGGTTGTTTGGCTTAACATGGGAATAACTGCGTGGGATCCGAAAAATTTGGATGTCGCTTTCTTGCACCTCTATTCTATTGGATAACGGTTGATGCGGATATTTACACTCAACCTAAGGTGTTTGCCAAGAACGCCTCCAGAACCACACACATACGCATACTTAAACCCTACAAGAATCGCACAAAACTCACTTTGCCGGATAATTTGCATTCAACATTTACGCATCTTGCTATTATCCAACAAATACCAAGATATTTCAAATAAGGCTACTGAAATCTTTTCTAATATTTATTCTACCGCTAAATACCAATGCTGAACAATATCAACAAAAAGACACATTCGTTTCCAAACATTTTCACTCAAGAATCCATTACTATTTATATATACAAAATTTTCTTAAAATTATGTATTATTTCTAATACGTTTCTGTACAATAAAACTCTAATATTATCAACATACATCTAAGTTCTTATTTAATTTATATAACTTTCTTCGTGGATACAAACCGAGACAAACTATTTATGACATCAAAGATTAACTTTTTTTAAATGTTTCAATTTACGATGCTACATAATAAAAAACCCTTCAGTCAACTGCGTTAACCCTTTCCCACCTACAATACAATCGTAATAAATATAAAATACTTTACGAATGTAAATACCATTATGAATCTGTATGTTATATATTAAAAAAATAAACATTTAAATCATATTGCTTTTATTACAATTTTTTTATAAAATTCTCTTATTATTATGCGTACTCGATATTTATAAATAATTACATAAGAAGTCGACATATATTGACCACAATTTATGAAGAAACGTAAAAGGAATATCGGTTCTATTAAAAATTAATTGTTTTTTTTCTCTAATGTTATATATAATTGAAAAAAAAAATACTTCGTGGTTAATTAGATTATAATATAATTATAACGGCAATTTTTAAACAAATGTTCGGTTTTTATAGTCCGGAACCGCACTATTTGAGGTATTGTTGTATCTTGAAAATATTTGTTTATAAATTGTTTGTTATTAATTATTATTTTAATCTAGTAGAAAATTATTTTTGCAAATTGATGCGTCAGTACTTCAAAGTACATTAGTACAAAGTTTTTTATGACAAGAAAAATCTGTGCAAAAAAAAAAGGAAAAGGAAAGTTGAAGCCTTGCAATGGTAAAAAAAGAACTATAAATATCTTTTGTCGCCGAAATTCCTAAAAAAGTCATTTAAAAAAGTCATTTTCCACAAAATGAAAGTTTCATTTGCGTTCTTTTTAAGTTATTTTATGATATTTAGTAATAATAAGTAAATTTGTTCACAAAACAAATATTTTTGCAGAAAATTTTATTTTGATAGATGTATTGCGACATTTAAAAAACAAAAAAACTTGAAACAAAATTCATTAAGTTAAATATTTGAGCATTTTGCTTAATGAGAAGAGAAGTCCCGGATTGTGCACCTTCTACGTTATTTTTAAAACTTATGTACACATATTATGTGTATTTTTTAATATGTTTTACTATACAAGTAAAAATCAGGAAATTTTGGAACGGATTAAACTCGTAAAGCGATTTTCCACTGTATATGCTGAACCTGATATTGAAATAATTTAATGAATGATATATATTTTAAAAATTGGTGACAAAACGTTTCTATATATGCAATATAATAATGATATTATTTTGTTTTTTTTACTTTATTTCAAAACTATTCCTTTTTGGAGTTTCTTTGCCGGCAATTTTGCATAAAAGAGGATTAAAATTGTCGCCGGTTTTGTGAGTCAGTCGAACGTAAAGGATTGCATAAAGGAAAGACCACCGCGGAGACACTTTTCGGCTGTCAAAGTTGTTTAATAGTCAAAATTAGTTTTCCAAGAACGCAAGCAAAAACCCTTTCAACCCTTTGAGAAAGTTAAGAGAAAAAAAAAACTATTTTGCATAAGAAGTTGCAAATAATAAATAGGATTAATTGTGTAACATCAAAGAATACACAATTTTGAATATACGCTGTGTGCATGATCGTTTTCTAGTCCTTTTATTTTTTAAGTGAAAATGGTCCAAAAAATTGCATGCTCTATTGGGGACGGCTGTTAAATATTTGCTTAGGGATGTTTTTTACGCCGACAAAAAAAAAATGAGTAAAAACGGTACATCTAGGTAAAATGTGAAATCATAAACCACAATCGAATAAGGAAAATAATGGTGTTGAAACTGATGGTAGCCAAAAGAAGTGGGAGTAGATAGCCCTTTGGAGCGGCTCTGTGATTGGTCGATTGTGAGGTGTACCTTCTCGCTGGTCAGTTGTGTATAAAAGGAAAATGCTAAATGCAGATATCAGTTAGTTAGTTCTGTCCACTTCGCAAGTACGTGCAGTACGAGAAGAACATTTTCATTTCGACTTTTCATTTTCAACTATTACAAACTTTTCTAAGGTATGTGTCACGGTACCGAAGCTTAAGATTCAAACTCGCAGTAAAATATTAAAAAAAAAACACACACACACAAGTGAAACTTAATTAAAATTGATATTAATCAGTTCTTTTGTCTACTTCAGATGGAACCTACACAAGCAGTGCAAAGTGAAGTTAAATTGGAATACTATCCAATGGATTACTCTTCTCCAGTATTGGACCTTACTGTAAGGAAGCGCAGCAGGACCCCAGAAATGCCGTCGTACCAAACCAGCAGTCCACAACACATCACGGAATCGCATCAAAGCAAGTCTTTCTGCGATCCACCCACGACTGTCATGAGCTCACCGAGCCCGACATCTCAATCTGGAAGCGAATCATCCGAGATCTCCGTATCCGACCAGTATAATCAGTACATGCAAAACGCCCCGAAGAAGATCATCCGTCCATTCAAAGCCTATCCGAAAGATCCACTTGCCGTAGCAATTCCAACGGTTGCTGCTGAAATCATTCTGGGCCATGACTCCGATGAAAACTCCTACGCCAATTTCAGGCAGAAGATGTTGTCCAAGGTACAGAACCAAAATATGGGAACCAACATTAAGATGCGCAGAAACAATCCTAATGCTACCGGAACTCAGAACGAGGATCCCACATATTGGGAGAAACGCAGGAAGAACAACGAAGCCGCGAAGAGGTCCCGCGATGCCCGAAGGGCCAAAGAAGACGAGATCGCCATCCGTTGCGCTTATTTGGAGCAGGAAAATCTTAAATTGCGCTATCAGCTCGCTACTATGGAAAATGAGAACAAACAGCTGCGCGTTATGATTTACAACGAATAAGTGTCCATACGTTTAAGAATTTTGTGATTGATCTCGTCATTAGTTTAAGCATATTTATATAGTGTATATAGTTATTATAATATTTAATTTTACTTACAAAAAAAAAA
>NW_017097187.1:272009-293772 GCF_001412225.1 Nicrophorus vespilloides
TTACTTAAAAAAAAAAAAAAAATGACAATATTTTTTTTATATATATTATAGATTTTGTAACATAACAAGAATTTATTAAAATAATATAAAAATTAAAACACAAATTCTCTCTCTCTTGTTAATAACCGATTCTATATACAGTAGAATCTCGGTTAACGAGCATAATTCGTTTCAAAATTTCCGGATTTTTACTCTTATAAACAATTTTCCCCATATAAACTAATGTGATGAGTTCCATTTTGCGAGTAATTTTTTTTACAATTTTTTTGCTCGTTTAGCGAAATGCTCATTATTTTTAAAATAATAATTGATATTTATTGGTTATATAATTGAAACTAAACAAAAAAAAGTAAATAATAATAAAATGATAATATGGTTTCTAAATTATACCAAAATTACGTTTATTTTCATACTAATATGATTTTCTTTCTACTGTTCTTCAATTCCCGTTCCTGCCACGACACATGTTGTATAAACAATGCTTACAAAACTATTATTAATTAATATCAATACCTAGATCGGATTACTAACCGATTCCTTTTATAAATCTATAATTATCCAGGTGATTTATTATATATTTTTTACAGATTGTTTCATAATAAATGTTTATTGTTTATAATTTTATCAAATCTATAGACAATAGAAGAACTACATTTAAAAGTAATTATTTCTTTATAGAAGATATTTTTGATTGAATTATTATTTTTCTAAATTAAAAATGATATGTTTCACTATTATTTGTGAACGAATATACTTACTTACAGTTTGATTTCAATCGAATGGATTCTTGGTAATAAATAAAAGTGAGACTTTAACAAATGATAATTGTGCATTGGTTAGTTGATACAATAAGAGTATATCGTATTTAATTCAATGAATTGTAATATTACTTTGTATTGCGACTTGATCGATACATTCTAAGAAATGCAATAATTACTAATACTCATATTGTGTCCATCGCAAACTTTATACAGTGAGAACCTCGCATAACGAGCAAAATAAATTGTAACAAAAATGACTCGCTTAACGAGTCGTCGCTTTCGCATAACGAGTGACGAAGAGAAGAAATGTCCCGGATTCTGCCCCTACATACATTCGATTTTCATCTTTGTTTAAAGCGGACTATACTTTCCAAATATAATTTGTGTTTGCTGTAAATTCAAAACACAAATGTATTATGTCCAACCATTATTATAATATATAAACATACTATGTACGCTTTTTTATATAAACAAATATTAAAAGTATAAAGAGACTTCCAACAAGTCCCCAAATTGATACAAGTAATATAAACATATATAAACTCACTTGACCGTGTGTGAATTGGTAAACAATTCCTAGTGTTAGTGATCATTCTAATTGCATCTTAGTGTTGTTTATGATCACAACATTTCCAAACTTGTGTTCAGACATGTTATTTGTGTTTTATTTTGTGCAAAATTGAATAGCACTTGCATGTCTCCGAATAAAAAGCCAAAAAATAAAAAGAATCATAGATATGAAAAGCAAAATCATGAAAAATCGAGACCAAGTTGTACTTTTTTTTCGGCAAGAAACGCATTATCGTAATTTACATTAGTTTATATGGGAAAGCGTGTTTCACTATACGAGTATTTCATTATAAGAGTAAAAATCCGAAAATTTTGGAACGGATTAAACTCGTTAAACGAGGTTTCACTGTCTTGTGACCTGTTTTATATTGTGTAATTTATTAAATAAAATATTAAAAATATTAATCTCGGAAACTTCCGATAATTGGGCTACCCGCTTAATCGGGACAAAATGTACTAGTCCCGATTAAGCGGAATCGACTGTATATGTTATTTACATATTTTATTTGTGGCCACATGGAGATTTTACAAGAAGATGTCATAAGTTTTGTGACATCATTCTGAAAAATGAATTACTCGTTCGTTGAACATCATAAAACGTAATCCATGAGGTGAATAGAAATAGACAAACGAAAGGATTAAGTAAATATTGTAATTACAATTCTAAGAATCGCCATAGCAATAAAACAGATGAAGCAATAAAACAGTATTATCATAGTAAGTATTCAAAATGTACTATTTAGATAACTAAAAAGTCAATCAACTTTTTAATAATAAATAATTATTGCGCAGATAAAAAATAGTGTATTGTAAATAAAAGAAAAACATAAATTATGATTCCTAATTAATATTTTTTTTTGTTAATTAATTTATTGTTGCTTGACCGCAGTGTTTCCTCCCACTTATTGTTTTTGAGGTAAAAAGTCGATGATGATTTATAGTTATATAAAAAAATAATTGTATGTAATAAACAGTGTCGAAGTCAGCAAATAAAAATAATGCCGCAAAATAAGAGTGCTACTTTTTTTTGGGGGTCCCAATAAAATAATAAATTATCATGTAAAAAAAGTCACTACACCGGTGGTTACAAACAAAGGGAAAAAAAGTAAATATTAATAAAAAGTGTTTAGTGCAGAAGGATGGTCTGTGGACAGAAACATAAAAAGTTACTTTATTATTGCCAGTCGCATAAATAATAAATTCCACCAAAGAAAAGAAATTTGCAACTCCTGGGCTTCTCTTTTATTGCATTTAAGCGAAATATAACCCTTTCACTGTATATATTATCTTGGCTTTACGTATTACTACAATATAGTTTACAATGCCCACCCCAATAAAAATGGTTTTGCTCTAAGCGTGTTGCAATGGAAGTTCAGCATTTCTGAACTTAATGTAAATACGACTGTGGTAACTGTAAACGTCCCGCTGCTTCATATAATTGCAATTCATTTTTGGCGTACGACCTTCCTCTACTTACCTGTAGCGATTAATTTTTACTGTCCATGTAGCGAAGCTGTTCCATGAAAGTTTAGAATTTTCGATTAACCCTTTCGTACACTTTCAGTGCAACAGTTTACTGCCGGAGGAAACTTTCAAATGTAATAACGGACTTGCAAAACCATAAAATTAATCCGCTTAATCCCTATTGTATTAAATATATTTCAAGCGAATATATTCGTAATACTTACATATTTTCACCGAAATCAGTCATTTCATAGATTTTAAACATTCAACATTAAATCTACATTAATTCAACAATATATATACCTCAATATAATATGTAATGACTGGAATATAAATAGTTATAGTTATTATTTTATTGCCAGGTATTAGGTTCGAATAATGCTTAAAGTAATAAACGAATAATACTATACGTAATCTGCAATTAGGTAGGTAAATTCTGTTATTATTAAAATTAAAAACAAAACAACTTTTATCTTCATTTTATAGTTTAATTATTATTTTTTTCTCTCTATAATAATCACGATAAAATCTTCTTTTTTTAATAAAATACACAAACTTATTTGATTTCACTTGGGCACAGAGTGTTCAAGCTGCCTTCAAGGAAAAACTCCGCCCATCTTCGTTCAATGTTTGTGTCATAAATCATAGTTAACTCAATCTTTTTTCTTAGTATCTTAAAATATTGCTTATGCACGCCTACAAAGTTCGCAATTCTCTATTAACCAACCCATATTGGTTATATAATAATTATGACAAATAAAACTTAGATTGCACCTAGAACGTAAACTGCATAAATAACAATAAATCATTTGGTAAAACAGACTCGTACAATTGATTATCACTCAATATTAGTTTCTGTATTCGATGTTAATTGAATTTCATATAAGTTTAATAACATTGGTAACATGATTTGTTTTCCATTACTTTCATATTCGAGTTTGTTTTGCTTTTCAGTGGTTTATATGAATGCGCAAATGTTATAAAATGAAATGCAACATTTCGTAAATACGTAATTAGAGTCGACAAATTAATACAAATGTGTCATTTCCGTTAATGTAAAATATAGAAAGTAGTAACCTTAGACAGAAAAAAAAGAAAACATTCTAGTGTTACCAATTTAAATATGTTAGTAATTTGTAATTTCGGAACTATAGGAATAATAGGTTTTAAAACAAAAAAACATTTATAATATTAACTATATTTAATCATTCACACTAAACCAATTGAATGTTTACTTAGTTTTAATAACGTGCGCGAGATCGTATTTGCCTCTGATGCACTTCAATTTAACACCGGGACAATCTTGTACTCTTCCTACTCTGCATAAGACAATGTGATGCTCCTGAAGATTATGTCCAACTCCCGGAATATAAGCGACCATTTCTTTGCCATTACTCAAGCGGACTAGGACGCATTTCCTGTTTGCAGAATTCGGTTTCTTCGGCTTCTTGATTAAGGTTTTTAAAACAACACCTTTCATGAAGGGTTTTCCGTCGAGCGGCGAGCGGGTTTTACGTACTTTTATGTGTGGACCGGACCGGTGCATCTGTGCCAACGAAGCCATCGGTCTTTCTGCAAATAAATTAAAACAAAAGTATTTTAGTACAATTAATATTTGATTATAATTGCTTTGGAACTCTCCTATATATATAAATTGTAGAGAAATATAGCTTATTCAAGGTTTAGAAAGAACTGACCATGCTCCCATGACGTGTGCAGTGTGTAAAAATGACGGATTACGATTTGGCGTGTTCCGGGAATGTAGCATCTTCATGAATGAAACTCTTGCATGCAAAGAGAGTTAAGGTAGTACAATAGATGATGACAATAAAGAAATATGAATTTTTTTTTCTGGATTACAGAAGGCACAGATAGAGATCTTGAGATTTCATAAAAGGTAATTGGTAAGTCCGGTCCCTCCATACAACAGTTGACAAAGCAGAAGTGACAGCCAAGATTATAATCACTGGAAGAAGGGTTTTTGCCAAATGTTTCAGACGATCAATTGTACATTTCCAACGTCGTCGGTGCCGGTAATCCGTCGATTACCCAAAAACGGTACGTGCCAGTAAACCCGTTTCGTCGATTAACCATTAACGTGTTATATAACTCGCGGCCACACTTTCAAGGATACGCAATTAGTGATTATGCCCAATTAGTAATTGGAAAACACAAGACGGTGACATATATATTTTTTTGTTGTTGAAAATAAACGTTTCTGTTTGGAATATACCGGACATTCAAAAGATGCGTCTGTCTGTCAGTGTGTGTGTGGGAGGAGGTGGAGTTTCGAAAAGGGTGGGCGTTTTTGTAAATATGAATTCTGCTCTCTCTTTCTCTATCTCTTTCAGATCTAATCCGCTACCCTTTGGGGACCAAAAATGGCAGGTGACGCATTTCGGACATTGTCCATTCTAGAATTGAATAGTGCGGTCCACAATGCATTGTCCACATCACGCTATTACATTAGGAAATACGGTATTTGGGATTAGGATGGCAAACGCTTGACCGATCGGTGGCCACACGCAAATTTATCCATCTCCGGACGCACGTCATCTTGACAGCTACATTAAAATACACATTGTTACAGCTTCATACATAGAATTATCATCATATATTATACAATGAATATGAAAATACATAATAATATATACGTTATAAAATCTTCAAAATAGTATACAAATTAATTGTTTAGTAGTTTAACTATTATTAGAAAAAAAATCAACGCAATGTGGAAGTTTACTTTTGATGTAACAGTTTGAATGGTTGCAAAACTTAGAATGTATTGTTGGCGTTGAAAATTACCTTAAATGATTAATAACTCACAATAAGAATATATTGTATTTTTTCTTTTTTTGTTAAAATTTGTTAACTTTTCTACTGCTTTAGTATAGATGTCAAGTTTACTAATTATTTACAACGTGACTATGAAATATAAAGATCTATTGTAGCAACTGCGGTTTCCTTTACTTTATTCAATAATGTTATAACTATATACATTTACCAATATTGATTATGATTCCTTTTATAAAATTTATCCTCAATCTTCAGAACTTTATACCTTTAATAAATTCAAGATAGAAAAAAACTTTTAGGGTAGAGTTTTGAAAAGAAGTATGGTAGTATTACATATACTACTTAAATTATATCTAATTTCAATTAATTTGAAATAGTCTCCCAATTGGAACATGTTTCCTTTTTGAAATTCAAAGCAAATCCATTTTCAGTAATATATACAAGTTAGTATGAATGTCAGTCAACTCTACTTACACATTCAACCCCATTACTTATTGATTAATTAGATATCTGACAAATTATATCATTTAAATAACTGAGTTATAGAAACTTCATAGCTTATTAAAGTACAATTAGTTTAAAGCTATAGATCATTACCTTGTACAGTGAATGAAGACAATCGTTTCGTTAGCTCATTTACCGATTCCAACAATTTGCTGCTTGGTTGTATGTTAGTAATAATGGGACTCCTCAAAGGCACTTGCCTAACCATTTGTCTAATAAAATTCATGACCTGAAAGACATTTCATCAATATTTTTTTTGTAACATTACATAACGATTTATACTTACTGTGATATTTATATAAACCAATGTATAAACAAATTTCTAAGAACAATCTATTTTCATTTTCTACGTAAAGTGAGGTTAAATAATCGTGCTCTGTTAAACTGGTTGCAAACATATACCGACAATAATTATATAATGCCAATAGGCAACCAAACATACAATTTCATCTTTACTACTTTGTATAATTTTATTTGTACATTTACCATTCAATATGTTCTATTACTACACCCGTCTTTTACAGATAATATAATACAATTAGCAGAAAGTCAGCTGCAAATTTCTGATTTTGTTTATTGATCTATTTGTATGAGTTGTAATAAACTTTGAAAAAAAAAGGAAACTAATATTTTTTAAGCAAACATTTATTTAAAACTATGATTTCCTTAAGCAATATTTAATTAACTAATTTATATTGTCTATTAATTATATGCTAATTATATAGTAAACAAATATGAACTATAATTATCAATTATAAAGCGTTTATATGGGAGGCACAGAAAATGTTCTTTAACTAAGTGATATATACAATGGAATAAAATTAAGATCACTTTACACATATTTCGTAAAAATATGCGCAATATTGAGAACAGAACATCGCGTACTTATTTCCAATGTTCAATTATTCGTAATATATATATATAATTTATGCATTTGACATGAAGATGTTAAAATAAAACCTGGAATCCGTGTCCAGCCCCGTGACCTCCGACACCGACCCCAACCCCAAATCCTCCGTAGACATCCCTAAAAGGATTCTCAGCATATATTTCGATCCTGCTGTCCGCATGTTGCGGCCTCACAAGAAAAGTATGCACTGTCCTGCTGACGACCACAGTTTCCGCAGGCACTATCACATGATGTCCTGGAATATAAGCGTGGTGCCTTACGTGTCCTGGAACCCACACATTCTTGGGATGTAAAATATTCACCAACGGTTTCGTTTCCATCAACGAAGAATTCGTCAGCTTCGCCTTCAACTTTATTTGGGGGAAATGGACATAGCCAACCTCCAAAGGGGATCGTTTCCTGTTCACAACAGCGCCGTTGTTGCAGTACAGCCAGGCCAGAATCAAAAATAGCTAAAACGGCAACGAATTAGCGAAGCTAGAGCATATCTGTGTCACGGACACTTGAAGACTTTAACATTGCTGTATGAACTATTAGAACTAATACAACTTTATAATTGTAAAATAATTAATGTAAAACTATTAAAACTACACCGTTATTATTTTACGACTACATTCAATTAACAACGCAATTACTCCACTGAATTATTATCAAATTATCTAACAAATTATTATAATTTCTCCCAAAACATACAACATTTAATATACTTAATAATATTTAACAAAAAAAAATCGAAATAAAATTAAAAAATTAGTTTACCTGCGTTGATGATATTTGCATTTTTTTCTTTCTGCGAGCTGTGCCACTTTCGAGTGTGTTCAGAGTACTTGATCGAACTTAAATGATTATTTTATTGCTATTCACCCATAACCTAATTTCGAGAAAAAAAAATGTAGGTTTCTTATAATCCAATGGCAAATATACAGACTTAATTGATTGATTATATATTTTTTTTCCCGATTCGGGCAGTCTGCATTTGTATATTCGGTGTATGCAAATTAGATTGCCCAATCGAACGCGCAGCATTCTACATTTGGGCGGATTGGAATGTCGCGAATCGTAACAAGGTAAATAGTTGTATTTTTTTAAATTTTCCTCATCAAGGAACATCTTTAAACAATCGAGATTTATGATAAGCTCAGCTGCAAAACATGCAATTAGAACGCAAATTCCGCACGATGCAATTCTTTGAAATTATTAAAAAAAATAAAATAAATGCTGATCTTATCGAACAGAAAAAATAAAACGAAGAGAAAAGTACCGCCCACGCATCGATTGTTGCATCGATGTTTTCATCAATTTTAAGCGATCACTTGATTCAGATTGACTTTCGATATCAACAACGATTAGTTAACATCTAATGAATATTTGCAAAAGTTAATTACGCGTAAAAACAAAGGCCTATGGGAAATGGTGGCGACCTTACAAAAATTTAAAACGAAACTATTTTGCATACATGAACTATTGTGCATATTTTCATTCCCTACTGCGTTTTGTTTTTTTTTCTTCTTCTTATTTCCACTTTTATTTTTTCTTCTCTCTCTGCTATTTTTCGTGTCAGTGTCAAATTAGTTTTGTCGTTTCGAAACCTCCGTTTGAAATCCGAATGCGTAAAGGAAATAAATACATGAAAACCTGTGGTCTTGCATCGCTGCGAACGCACCAGAATTCTTGTTGATACAACACTTTTGTTATTGTTTTTGCTCAAATTGTACTTCGTTCGTCCACTTGATAGAGGCAGATCTAGGATAACCTTCGAAATAGTCCGTTTTTTTCTTCACATTTTAATTTTCACACATTACGACCGGGCAAGGTTGTTGTCTCCAATACGATTACATATAAAAAAAAGCATTTTGCGTTGAAAATAAGAAAATCGCTTAGCTATCAAAGCTTCTTGTGCAATGGCAATTTGTTAATATCCGTATGCTATTAGCATTCACGTTTTTATTTTGCTTGAAATAATTAATAAGCAGTTTATTACTTTATATAACCAACAATTTCTATTATGTTTGTTTACTATCCATATTATACATCTATCTCTTTCCATTTTTGAAGGAAATTGTGACATTTATTAGAATTTTTTTCCAAATCTTACCTAAATACATTATCAATAGTAATTGCGGTGTTATTAAAGATACGGCTTATGAAACGGAATTTTGTAAATCACATGAATCAATGTTCTTTCCTGCGATGTTGTTGGAAGAGATTAAACACGCAACAAATCTGTTTAATAACTGGTGTTAATTACTTGAAGATATCTTGAATATTCCCGATTGAAAAAGACAATCTCGTGAGGTTGTATGCAATGTTTAGTTTAGCATTGAAGTAGTTGATGCGTATAACGCGAATGCAATCAAATTGTTCTTGCTATTCCAATTAAAGCATAAGGTTTACGTAATTGATTTGGGATAATAGCGGAAGGAAACTGTCGTATGTCACTGACCGTGATTCCGAATATTGAAGGACTTTAGCTTAACAATACAAAGAATATGATATTTTTTTAATCATTTCATTATAATAAACCAATCTTTTTAATGATTTGCAACATTATCTTTGATTTATATAGTTTTATTTCAGTTTATAACGAAATCTAAAAAAACAGTTTTTTTTTGTTATAATTTATTTTTGGTATTCGGCGATGTGCTTGATGATGCATGGTAAGGTTAACTTGAATTAGTTCTGGTTCATTACTGTATGATTCATTCTCTTTAATTATTTCTCTTTAATTATTTAACATAAATACTTCAATTTTAAATATGAACTCAATTAATAATTCACATAATATTTTACTATTTTAGCAATTGTAACAATTTTTCTTGTAATTATTACAAAATTTGTTAAATTCTTCTAGATTTGGGATTACTTAATTATCTCATAGTAATTTGATATCATTATTGATGTTTTCTAATACGGTAGAATTTTACTCCAGTTGTACGTATATAATTTGCAACAATAATAAATCATAACACCACAAACATTTATGTAACACATAAAACTGAAGGTTCTTTCGGTATATGAGAAGGTAGGAGGAATATGTTAGAATCATATTGCACTATTATTATCAACATTCGTTCCTTTACACTGGAAACATATTATAATTGTGTTGTTATTTAGCACTGCGTCATGTAAAATTAGTAATTAACGTGGCTAATTACTTTAATGAAGAATATCTTCTACAGATGAAATTGCGCTACTTAAATCACTCCAGAGAAATTGCATAACGCGGTTTTTAACAAGCGCACTTATGTTTTATGCGACAATGAATATTTGCATGCAAAGATGTTTGTTTCACTTTTTTATTTTGTTTTCGTATTATTCAAATTATTTACAATTTTATTAATTTTCAAGGATATATTTATATAAAATATTTTTGTAAATTCTATTGAAACGTTTAATCTAAACGGAAAAACATTTTTTTCTTCATATTACTCAACTTATTAACAAATTATAAAAGTACTGATCACCCATCCAAATACTACGCGCGACACGGATGCTTAATTAACCTTTTATTTCGAGTTTCCTGCAATTGTATCTCCCAAGGAAACAATTATAAGAAAGTTATGATTTAAGATTAAGTTGGAAAATGTTTTTTTTACAGGTAATCATTTATATCGAACGTGCATGATGATCAAAGTCAAGTTTGTAACTCTTAACACGAATTTTAACAAGGTTGATATTGAAGTCGGTCATGTACTTATCTTATTTAAGATTGATTTCCGACTCTCTCCTGCATTCTTATTTCATGTTATTTATTTACAATTGAAGGTTAGATATGTTAGTTTTAAAAACTGTTTCAAACTAATGTAAAATACATAAATTTTACTTTATATTCGACTATATATAGTATAGTTATTAAAGTACAAAAACAGATATTTTGAAAGTACGTTAACAATATGAAAGTGATTTTATCCATCAGTTAAATTACGATAAAGTCAATGGAATATTAGAAACAAAGTGTTTGAATAGGCTATTAATGGAATTGCTAATTTTAGTCAAATAAATCATAACGATGTTTGCATAAAGTATTATTGGTTTTCTATTATTCAAATATATTTCTAATTTGTATCGAAGAGCCGAAAGTGAATTTCGTTGTTTCGCGAACTAGTGTGAAACGAAATGAAATGTAAGGAAACGACAGAATAAAAAAAAATGGTTTGGATATGCCGTACATTTTGTTTGTCTCCTTTATTTGTGACGACTTCTCGTTACATGCTTAATGGCCGTGTGTTTATTAAATATTACAAAATAATGCGCGCGAAAAGTGCGTGCCTATTAGCATTAGGCGCAATTAGTTTAAGGCTGTTTCGAAGCTGTCGACGTCGCTGCTTTGTCGTTTTCCCAAATGTTGAAAGCCGTGCATTGTTAATTACTTCAGTGACCACACGCAAATATCTACAAACAATTGGCTTCCTAGTAACCTTCTGCAAAATGTGATGCAATCCTTTGTCGATCCTCTTGGCAGGGTAGGGGCACATACCAAGTATAAATAACTAATGCTTCGTACCCCAAACCAACAGAAACATCCCAAACATCACTCACTAAACAATATGAAATTCCCGGTGAGTTCATTTTCATCATCTTATACTTAATACAATAATTACTTAGTGAATTTTAGTGAAAACAGTGTTTTTAATAAGTAGTTATTTTTTCATACATTTTTGTTTTAAATTGCAAATTCTAATTTGTAAAAGAAAACATATTTTTTTTGAATTTACAAATTTTTAAAAATTATTTTATTTCAATTAAGTGAATATAATAAAAACAATATTAATTACATTATTTTAAATATAAACAAGAATTATTATTTTTTTTATTGTTTAAAGCAAAATATAAATTTAATTATTATTTTCTTAATTAGTGTACTAATTTATTGTATTTTATTTATGTTTTCAACAGATATTTTTCGTTTTCACTTTCGTGATCCTGGCTTCGGTCTTTGCCGAAGAAGCTGAAGAGGTTGATCCTAAAAAGACTGTAAAGCGAGGTGTGCTGGGTGGTTATAGCGGCTACGGAGGATACGGTGGTTTGGGTTACGGCGGAGGTCTAGGACACGGTGTTGGATATTATAGTAGTCCTGTGATCAGTAAGACCATCTACACTGGACACGGAGGTTACGGTCATGGAGGATATGGACATGGAGGTTATGGACATGGAGGTTTAGGTATAGGACACGGTGGTTTTGGATATGGAATCGGAGGAATCGGTGGACATTACGGAGGTTACGGCGGTCTCGGTGGAATCCACGATGGAGGATATTACGGAGGACTTGGCGGAGGATATGGAGGATACTATCCAGCTTACAGCTATTCCAACAGCTACTTGGGTCATGGAGGAGGATATGGTGGATTCAAACATGGATACTACTAAATACCCAAATAATTTAATAATCTATTTATCGCTTCAATAAATTATGTGTTCATTTGAAACATCTAACATTGTATTAAATAAAAAGAATTTACTTTTTATATTGTAATCACAGATTTTCTTATGTCCTTTTTACTAAAGTTTCAATGTTTATATATCACGTACTTGTGTCTTCATTCGCATGATAATCCTAACAACGTACATATTTCAGTTGATGAAGTTCGATGGAAAAAAAGTTTACGCACATCCACATATTTCATAAAATTAGTTCGGTCAGAACATTACGCTTGTCCCAATCACATGACAAGCGTAATACGACATCTTTGTTCATTAAAACGTAATAACAAAATATGTAATCTTGAATCCTATTTCAAATAATTTCTCGTAGTATCCATAAATCTTTGAAAGTACGTGTGATCTAACAAAAGTTCGCTAAGTTGGCATTAATTCATTTGTTTCTGAAATAACAAAAGTTGTTGCTCAATTTGTTAAAGTCTATCGATATATCATGTCAAATTTCAAGAAGATCGGTAAGGTTGATAGAAATTCCACCACCTACACAACAAAAATTTGTTTTACAAATCTTCACGGATTTCAAGCCTATGCAAACTCAAGCCTATGCAAATTTTCCAGGAATGCCAAAATGCATCATCCCTTGCGACTATTTAAGAAGTAAAGAGTCTTCAGTTCCAATGAAGAGATCATTAATTAAAAGTTGAAAAGCTCCAAAAAAAAAACAATTTTGAGTAATGTCTTGAAAGATGGCTCTACTGAATTACGAAATGTATTGAAATAAATGGAAATTATGTAGAGAAATTAGAAAAGAATGAAAATTAAATATTTTAAAATAAAATTGTTTTTATTTTGTTTTTTTTTCAGCCAAATAAGCGAACGTTTGTTAGATTAAATGATACGGAATTATTTGTATCACAATTATAATTTATGTCCCAATGATAGAAAGAGTATCAAATTATATGTAAATGAATGAAACGTTTGGTATTAGTGCGACATTTCCAAGTGGGCAATTTCTACTGCACACATAGGTAGTTCATAGTTCCAATGACGAAAAACTGTGGAACTAAAACAGACTAAAGCGAAATATTTACAATTAAAATATTAAATTGTTTGAATCTTACCAACAAAAATATACATTTTTGGATTCTACTTCAGAAAAGACGGCTATGATTGATTATACGTACTTGTTGCATGGCAAATCGAAAGTAGGATTTAGATCAAAGGTAAAAAGTTTGTTGCACGTCATACAAAACAAAAAGTAAATACATATTGGTAATTGAAATTATCAGAAATCTTTGCGTTGGTCTTAAAATGAATGCCTACTTATACCTAAGATGAACATCAAATTATAAATAACTAAGAGATTTGAATATATTCTAACGTTATTCACTTGCGCGAATACAGTTGCCTATAGTAGCAATATAAAATTAATAAAATCCATACAAAATTAAAAATGTTTTTAATCATTTAATTAAACTAATTATTTAAAAAAATCAATATTTTTATTGATTAAACTCATATACAAAATATATTGAATCTATTATTATGACAATATTTTATTGTACTTTTAATCTTACGATATTTTTTCAATAAACTAAGATGAATTGATTACATTAAAATAAATAAAAATGTCAACAGATTAGAATATCCGAATAATATGCATGTTGTTAGAGTGATCGGATTTCCTTATTTCCTCAGGCGATCTTGGATCATTCATATCCGCGTTTGATGTAGTAGTTAGAAGGATGCACTGGAGCATACATATAAATAAAGACCACTTGAAAACGCGCACAAAAATATTATAAATAAATAATTATCGTTGCATGTCATGTTTTCCTTTTGTAATTTGAAACGTCTAATTTCACTTTAATTAAAGAATGCGCTCGAGGAGATTGTACGAGTCGATAGCAGGAAGAAAATGTGAATTGGTCTCTTCACACATGCGTATGTAAAAACACGAAACGTTCGAGGTCATCGAAGAAGAAATTCAAAATAAAATATAATAAACAGATTATGTTCGTCTTTGCTGCCTCTCCCATAAGATTACTTTCCTTTCGGGCCTCCGGACTAATTCTAATCGATATCAACATTTTATATTGTGAGATATACCAAATATTTGGAGCACGTATGATTCTCTTTTTTGTTTTCAACGTGAGCGTACGTGCCGAATACGCAATAAACTGCAAATTAAAACTCTAAATAAATAAAAATACATAATGGAAAAAGAGAAATATCGCCGATTGGAATATTCAATTAGTCGCTGTTAGTATTCATCACTCGCTCAATTTTATTACGATTTTTAGCATTTTCTTTTTGCTTTCGGACATTTTCTATTATTTTTTATTGAGTCCGAAGTTTGTTGCGCAATTGGTATGATGATTCGTAAGATGTGGCGTGATTTACAAGTAAAAATTACCACCGCCTTCGGGTACTTTCGTTTGATGTTAATGAATTTATAGAGGTAATCATATGTGGAATTTAAACGTTGTCAAATAAAAGTGGACACACCGAATGTTTGGGTCTAATTGGGTGGATTTCAGTTATATAATCTGAGATTTATTTCTGGGAAATTGGTTTAATGTGTAGGATTATAATAACATGAGGTTCAGATTTGAATAGATGGGAGTGTAGAGAAATTTTTCGACGTTCTAGTAATTATGTTTCTTGATTGTGTCATAAATTTTAATGCTTTGCTATTTTTATAAGATTCGTATTATGAACTTTTTTTAATAAAGTAAAATAAATTTTTCAGAAATTTACTTTGTTATGTAAAACTTATTACAATCGATTGATTCATGTATATAATTAACCTATGAGCACAAAACAGTCGTGTTTTTAAAAATATAACAAATTATAAGCAATGTTTGCGTGGGAAAAAACTATTTAATTAGTTTACTTTGAGAATCTATGGCATATGATGCAAGCGTGCTAATTAGCAATGGATTTAATATGCATTAAGAATCCCAAATAAACCTTGAAACTTCCACTGCCAACAAACTTGTTAAAGATCATTTTGTATGGAATCCGCTCCACTATAATGAAGTTCAATAACAATAATTAGAACTTTCGTTTCTCCCATTGTATGGTTATGTGGCGTTACAAAACTGGAGCTTTTCAAAATGAAATATCATGGTACATGGTAGTCGTGGTGTTGCACTTGTTATTAAGTAATTTAGAACGGTTTGAATAGATCTATTTTATAATGCACCACAATTAACATACTACAAATCTAAAAGCCACAGATTATTTATTAATTAAATGAGAAAGTTCGTTTATTTTTCATAAATAATTAGCTTGAAAATTAATTTTAATATTTGTAATTAATAAATATTCATTCTATGTTTGCTACCAAAAATAAGTATAAGTGAATGATTAATGTTATTGAATTATTACTTTGTAAATTTCAATACAAACTAAATTTTAATTGAAATAAATTGAAAGATTTAAAGAAAAATTAAATATTTTTATAATTAAGTTTAAATTCGTTTTTTTATATGTGCAACTTCCTGGATTTTTATGTAAAACCATTTTATGTTAAACAGGGAAGTTAAATATTTAATATGCTGAAGAGTAAATACTTGTAATATCTGGAAAGGAAATATAAATGATGTTTACTTTTACCTTTTCTGCAATTCGATGTATTTCTTGTTTAAAAATACAGTTAGGAAATTGTAAACCAAATGTGTTTTTAGCTGAATATTTGTTCTGGTTCTATTTTGGTGTAAATGATTCTTTAATAGTGTTCAATTGTATTGATTTTCATGTAATAACAGCTAACTACAATATGTTAACAACACTACAGCGAAAATGTTCGAGAAAGATAAGAGTTAATTTATGTCACAAACGAGATTAATATCCATGGCATAATAATGGTGCATGGTGGAAGATCGAAATGGGATAAGCTTGAAACTATGGCTGTTAATAAATATAAAATGTCAAAAGTTCGCGAGGAACGTACGAGGAAATTAGCAAATTACGATTTTAGCGAAACGAAATTGGATCGATTGCGTCATCACTCTAGTTTGGAATTTTTTGGTTGAAAAGTACGGATGCATTTTGCGAACGCTCGAGAATCTGTAATATGTGAAATGATTGAAATCTTGCCGAATCGGAGAAACTTTCAAATGCTTCGCATTCAATATACCAAATAAATCACGTCGTGTGATATTTGCTCCGCACTTAATTCCTCCACTGCTCGACTCAAAACGCGTTAAAATTCCGAACCGTTTTTTTTTGCGCAACATCCCGAATATTATTACATTTTTCTTTCTTTGTTGCATTTCGAGCTGATGAGAAATATGCCGTGATTGCCAGTTGTGTGGTTTCTCAAATTGGCTATTCTTCACAAAATTCTATTGCTAGATCATAATACAACGATCATGTGAAATTGAATGATCTCCCACTGTTCTTCGAATTGATTCCAATATCTTACTATACTATCTAAACCGAAAAATACAGTTCTATGCAATTTTATGTTAATTTTGAACTAAATATGAATATCATCATTTTATATCCTATTATAATTATGTATAAGACAGTAATCGATTTATGAAAAGAAACTAAAGAAAAAAGAGAGTAAATATGGAACATTATTGATGTGCAACACGGAATAAAAGGCAATATTTTCTGCCAATGAAAATTTCATTAACAGATTTCATATGAAAGTGAATTTAATTGCGATGGATCAGATCGAAATACTTCCGGACAGATGTGACTGCGGTCGTCCAGTTAGCCCGCATTGGCATGATTTTCTGTTGTAATGAATTCTACGTCACTGGTTTTATTGCGTTCAAATAACAACTAACTTTGTTATGAAGCAATTGCTGCGACTGGAAAACTTATTGAAAATTCCAAATTCATACAACAAATACATAATTATTTTATCTTATGAATGTTATATTTAGATTTTGTAATCCAAAGTCTTATTGATATTTATTTAGAAGATATGAATATTATTGAAATAAAAATTGAAAGTTAAATTTGATACAAAGATGAAGAAAACTATAGTCTTGAGTAGACGTGACGGATGATGTTATCGGCGCACAGTAGTATATTTCAGGACAATTTATTGTCGGATAAAATGAAGAAAAAAGGATATAAAAACGCAGTACATTGAAAAAATGTTCATCTCTGACGATTAAAGGAGAATGGTGACAGGGACTGTAAAGTGTATACAGCGTAGAAGGGAACTGACCGAACGTTCATGACATTGATGTTGAAATAAATCTGACAATCGTTTAATAAACTTTAGTCTGAAGCATGTCACAATACATAATGTATATTTATAAAGCTTTGTAACAGTTATTTTATTCTTTAATATTATTATGTTGATAACTATGGGCCGATTTGTTGATTTTGATAAAAAATGGTTTTTGGGGTGACCTGACTATTACTAGTTACGCCAATTCTCTTAAATTCTGCAACTTAAATAATTGGTATCATTTCTTGACAAAGAACTCTGTAGCAAAAAGGAATAAATAGGAGTTTAACGTCTTTACATGAAAGCACTTTGTGTAATAGAAAAATAATTGGCTGTATTAACAAGCTAAGCGCACTCCATTTCATAACTATTATGCTAAAGTTCAGCTTAATTCGATGCAGCACTACATGGTTTTTCTTGTTTGCGAACGTCGGTTTAAATGCTAATAGGTAGTACACATTTTGGTGGAAGAAACAGTTTCGGTTCCGCGTGGCGCGTCCCTGCAGAGAAAGAAGGATAAATACGAAACGGAAACAGGCGGTTTTTTCTTACACCGAGGGAAAACAATTGCTTTTGTTGCCATTGTATCAGGGGGAATTGGAAGTCGTTTCCAATTTCCACGCATCCATAATAAATTTGCGAAGCTGCAATTAAGAAAGTTTATCTGATTGAATCTTTTCGCTACTCTAGGAATGCAATTTTTCTCAGCTCGTGGAATTTAATAACGAATGATTGATGGCTTCCCTCCGCAAACTTGGATTGCCCCAATTTTAATATGCGCCTAGTTCTATTCCACTACTTCCTTTTTTTTACTTTCAATAAAACGCATATTAGATTTTGAAAAAAATGGGAATTGTTTAAACATATTTTGTTCTCCGAATAAATCGAGTCATGCTAATTTATGTATAAAGTAGAGAGAAAAAATTGCAGAAAGATCATTCTCTTTCCGCTTGATATGCGCCTTGGAGCACTTAATTGAAATTTTGTCCTAATTCATTTTTGATTATTGGGGCGAACCAAAAGATCCTGTTTTTTTCTCTCGTTTTCTTGTTCCCGTCTCTGCTTTCTCGCATTAATTATTTATGTGAAAGTATTGTTTTCACATAACAATGGCAAATGGTATTTTTGACGCAAAAAAATAATTAGATTCAATTGGAATATTTCCAATGTTTCTCATTTTTCCTTTCTTATTATGTATGCTCGCAAATTTCACCTATGAATTTCGTAACAGATGTGTCATGCACTCAACCGTATACAATAAAATCTATCATATTTTTCAATAAATATGTTGTTTTTTTATTTACAAAATTTTCTGTTTAAAACATAAAATATTTAATTTATATTAAAATGAAAATAATTTTGCGTTTCGGTATTCCAATAATTTCCATGTAAATCTATGAAATTAATAGATTACGCCAAATAGTATTCATTACAAACGCGCCGAGCAATATAATAATTCCATTCATTTAATTGAGTTGATTTATTTGTTTTTGTACATTGTTTATCCAAATGTTGGAATTTGATCAGACACAACGAACATATCAACTAATGGAGCACCGAGAATTACAAGTGTACAAGCTGTACTAAGTCTAATGTTATGTAAGTTTAATTAGCGCACGGTTTATGTAGGTGTTTCAGCTCAGAACTCGGGCAATTGCCGTTTGGAAACGGAAAACATCAACGGTTTATTCCTTATTGGGTTTGCGACGATAAATAGCGACGTATCATTATTACGGGTTTATTTTTACTACACCTGTAATCAATAACTAAACCAAGATAAATTGTATAAGGAAAACCGGTAGTGAAGGTTCCAGTCCACTATTTAAAATCTTCTATCAATCATTAATGCTCCATTGAAGCTTAAAACACTGATGTTTTATATAATCGACAATTAATTACAATTAAGATTCAGTTTACATAAATTAAACTATTGACTTCAATAGAAAATAATTTGCATATACACCAACTTTTTCAACTTTCATGATTAACAGATTTTGAAGGTTAACTTCAGTAGTTCTGCGATTCCACTATTTCCTTTCTCAGTGAATCTGCTGCTATCCTTAACACTGTCATTGTCCATCGACTTGGCTGAAGGTCCTTATGCTGAACCTCACAGAGGGCTCACAAAGTGCCTGTCTTGACCAGGATTCGAACCGGCGCCCTATCTAATATATAATAATATAAAATGAATCATTCAGGTGGAATGCATGTGTTTTCTGCTATTGGAAACATAGAAAGGCGATCCTGACCTTATTAAACTCTTCATCTATGAAGATCCGAATAGACAATATACTTTGTCTAGTTATTTTGTGTTACATAAACTACATTGCATAAAGGTTACCATCATTTATAGAATTAAATATAAACAGTATATTTCTGAATCAAACAATGTATGTAATAAGTTTAAGTTTAATAAGCAAATCTTAATATGTAATTAAAAAAAATCTATACAATTATATTTATTTTTTGATAATCTCCAACAGTTTTCTCTATGTAGTATTTTCAGGTTATACGACTTTCTAAGATCAATCGTAATTGGTGGGGTAAGGATTCCTTTTTATGAATATGTGCAGATTATTTCCATACATTCAAGGATTAATTAGATTTTAAACCAAACATTTCAACTTTCTGTTTTATTCATGAGATAACGAAACGATAATTAAGAATTAGCTATATTTATTCTAACATTTTTTATTGAGAATTACTAAAAATAATTAGTTTACAGTCAGAAGATTTGTTGAATAATTCATTTCAAATTTTACAATTGTTATATCAAAAAAAAATATGATCTTCCTCACGTCTTTATTGAACATTTCGAGATTGAATTATGATAGTGCACTTAATTGGCGTGCGATTAGCAGTTTTCGTGATACGCTGAACAAATGTTTGCGTAACGAAATTCCCGGACGGCCGATTTAAATCGTGTTAATTAGAGCCGTACACTTAATTACCGATATTGATTAAGGAAGCTAAACGGAAAATAATTGTCGCGATTCGCGTTCATAATTTATCAAAATTCGAAATTAGATTCACCTGTTGGACCGAAAATCCTTCCCATCGCCGCCCATTATTAATGTCATTTTTCAAGGGAAGCGTGAACGAAGAAAAAGAGGAAGGCCCTGCAAATATGAATTACCCAAATTTATCAGTGTCCACATTTATTATGTAATTAAATTCTTGCTTGTCCTTTTCAAACTAACATTCTCTTCTTAGCGGCAATTGCTTGGAAGAAATCTTTGAATTGTCTGAAATACAATAATAAAGGAGCATGAAGTAATTAACGATATTCTTGCTGCGCGCTCGTTTTAATTGAATGCTTATTTAAATATTAATTGCACTGTTCTGCATCTTTTTTACGTGCAAGCTTGCACATTTAGTATTGATAATTACATTAAAATGAAGCGTGCGTTCTGCATTTAGCGTACATATTTTAATTCTAAATATACCCCAATTAACTTATTTAATACACTGCAACGAGACATGCAACGTGCTTTTAGGTTTTTGGTTAATTTATATAATATAATGAGTGAACTTAACTGTAGTTAAACATTGTTAGTACTAATTGTAAATGCGAAAGGAGTCGTTTATTTTTATGCTAGAGAAATTGACGATCGATGGGAACGAATCCTTGTATTATTTTATTTCAATTAACGTAATCATATGCAAGGTTGTGGAGAAATTATTACAACTGGTTTTCTTTACTAGTATGACTTTGAAAATAATTAATTTTCTATATCTTCTCATTCAACGTATGGTTTTTTTTATCTGAATATTCTATTAATGATCAATTATTCATTCATTAACATAATTGACTATGTATATCAATGTTTATTATAAATTTATACTAAATTATTATTAAATTCTTTCAACAAACATAAATATTCTTTTATTGTTATTGTTTTATTGTTATTGTTGTATCTATTGAAAATAATAATAAAGAAATTTTCATATTATTATTATTAAGAAAACAGTTTCAAAGTTCTTATGCAAAAGAAATTAATATCTTTTTTTTAACATTTGTCATAATAGATGAAATTTCGATCTATATTTAGACTAGACATGAATCAATGCAACATAATAAAGTCTATATTAATATGTGAAACTATTAAACTTTCACTTTGATCACTTTTGTTTAATGTAGTTCAAATATGAAGACTTCAATTTTGTAATCAATACAAA
>NW_017097187.1:293777-314669 GCF_001412225.1 Nicrophorus vespilloides
TGAATTTTGTATAAATCTTACATTATGCTTTGATGGTTACGTATGTGTATTATTTATATGTTTGTTGAATAGGAGATGTTGATGATTATTGTGGTGGTCATACGAAGCAAAGGGATTAACATTACATATATTATACCATACAAAAACGTAAATGTAATAACTTAAAAGCTTAATAAATTATTATTATAATTAATTACAGTATAAATAAATTATATATGGTTATATAATTTATTTGTATTCGCTCTAATTTGGAACAAAGACCAAATAACAAAAGCCTGAGAAATTGCATGATTCATTTAGTAAAATATAAACGTTGTTCTTGTTCTATTTTTAATCATTTTAAGAAATTTCATTGAATATTGTGAATATTGTGAAACTATTAAACTTTCACTTTGATCACTTTTGTTTAATGCAGTTCAAATATGAAGACTTCAATTTTGTAATCAATACAAATTGATTACGAATTCTTTGTTAATTTTGATTGCAATGAATTTTGTATAAATCTTACATTATGCTTTGATGGTTACGTATGTGTATTATTTATATGTTTGTTGAATAGGAGACGTTGATGATTATTGTGGTGGTCATACGAAGCAAAGGGATTAACATTACATTACATATATTATACCATACAAAAACGTAAATGTAATAACTTAAAAGCTTAATAAATTATTATTATAATTAATTAAAGTATAAATAAATTATATATGGTTATATAATTTATTTGTATTCGCCCTAATTTGGAACAAAGACCAAATAACAAAAGCCTGAGAAATTGTATGATTCATTTAGTAAAATATAAACATTGTTCTTGTTCTATTTTTAATCATTTTAAGAAATTTCATTGAATATTGTGAATATTGTGAAACTATTAAACTTTCACTTTGATCACTTTTGTTTAATGTAGTTCAAATATGAAGACTTCAATTTTGTAATCAATACAAATTGATTAAATTTTATCAGTCCTATACTGAAATTATTATAGGCTTATTTGTTTGTTTGTTAATTTTAATTGGAATGAATTTTGTATAAATCTTACATTATACTTTGATGATCACGTATGTGTATTATTTATATGTTTGTTGAATAGGAGATGTTGATGATTATTGGGGTGGTCATACGAAGAGAAGGGATTAATGGTATCAATTAGAGGCTGATGGAACTAACGATCGTAATGGATATTTCTCTCGTTTTTGCAGATGGCGTAAACAAGAGCTGACCTTTTAGGATCCATTTTAATATACGCCAGCTAGACTAGTGTGCGAAGTGGAAACGTGCAAACAGAACCCGACAATTTTCGAATAGAGATTATGCTAATTTAGTGCTGGCACGACGACGCTCGCCATTATCATTATTTTCCCCTTTACATGCGAACGTTATTAATAATATTTTAGGTTTTACATCATAATTCAAACTATAGTGATGCCAGCCAGACAATGGTGCATGGAACAAGAGAGGTTTGTACATGTGTTAAGTTAATCATTGTTCTTGAATTATTTCATTGTTCCCATCGTGGATGGAAATTATGTCCATACATGAGTCGCGTTGATGTATAAATAAGAAAATTGTGGAAATATTTTCACTCTCACTAAACCATGTAATCTCCATTAAGGCTGCTGACTGACATAACCGAGTGCTGCTGAACTAATAGCCGCTCATTTCACCGGAATACCACAGTCTTTTCCTTCTCCTCCGACCATCTTTCGACATTTCACTCACTCGGTGACAATGATAATGAACAATGAACTGATTTGAAAGTGATTGTTGGAAATGGTTTAATTGTATTAATAGAAAAGATCGCCATGGTTTTGCGCGCCGCTAAGAAAGCAATGTGACTGTAATGTTAATGTATTCGAAAATGAATGTTCAAAATCATATATCGAAAACATGACACATATTCATGCAACCAACGTTTGCTGCATATTCAATGAATTCGAAAATGCAAAAAAAATATTCAACAAACACAAATCAACATTCGCTTGAAACAATTAGATATGATTAGGTAATTAATTAAAAATAAATGAGCAAATTATAGTTAATATGATATAATTAATGTAAAAAGTATAACTCAAATATTTTTAATAATATAGAAAATCAAATTTAGACTAAAGATTTTTTTTTAAATACAATATAAATATATTACATAATATTAAATAACAAATTTAATTAGCAACTATTGAAAAGGTTTTTTTTTTATCTTTTGAGTGTTTCCGTCGACAAAATATTTATTACATTAATTGATTTCATTACATATATTATACCATACAAAAACGTAAATGTAATAACTTAAAAGCTTAATAAATTATTATTATAATTAATTACTGTATAAATAAATTATATATGGTTATATAATTTATTTGTATTCGCCCTAATTTGGGACAAAGACCAAATAACAAAAGCCTGAGAAATTGTATGATTCATTTAGTAAAATATAAACGTTGTTCTTGTTCTACTTTTAATTATTTTAAGAAATTTCATTGAATATTGTTATTTTCTATTGATTGTAATTATAATAAGTTTTCTAATTAGTAATGAAGATAAATATTAAAGAATTTTATAAAATTTTGATTAATTATAATTAATATTTATATTATTATTATCATTAAATGTAATTGTGTGTTGTATATATATAAGTTTTAAAAATATGTTTTAAAATTATTATTGATTAATAAAATGCGTATAAAATATAAATAGAAACGAAATAGATATTTTTTTATTGAATTAAAGTGTATCAGAAAGGCAACTGGTTTACGAATGAGTAATAATCTCATTTTAGATAAGTCATCGTAATTCTCATCGATACAACAATCTAAATCAGTTTTCTGGTCAATTCCTTTTACGTCTATTTTTCTTAGTAAATGATAAATAAAATTCGACAGACGTAACAAAGAAGAGGTACCAAGCGAATAGGTGTATATGTGAGTTAACTTTTTATTTTTTTTTGTTTACTCCGTGCAGAGTTCGGGGGTGGGGTGAGAGCAGGCGTGGTTGGAGAAAGGAGATCACCAGGAAGTTGTAGGTATATAACGAGCTCGTATACTCATGAATACACTCTCACCGTGTATACCATCAAACGAGCAGCATCATGAAAGTACCAGCTGTGAGTATTAAACACACGTGCATCTAACAAACGCGATTCTTCGTCGCTTGTGTCTCGCGTTACAGTGTATTCAACCTGAGTGGATTTTGTTGCAGGTATTTTTCCTCGTTGTCGTTGCCGTGGCTTTGGCCAAGGAGCAGACAGCGGATAAGGAAAAGCGAGGAGCTACGTACACCACCCAGAGAAACTACGGCGGAGCCGAAGCCGCGTACGCCAAGGTGTCACCGCAGACCTTTGGCGCCACATCCAAGGAATTGGCTTACGCCCAACAACCCCAATACCAGCAGATCAAATACACCCAGTCTCAGCAAGCCCCTCAAGCAGCGTATCAGCAACAACAATACGAGCAGCAGTACGAGCAAGCTTATGCCCAACCGACCGTCACCAAATTGGCTCCATCTAAGGTAAGTCTCCTGAATATAGGACACACTTCTTATAGCAATTTGCGACTCGAATTGTGGAGCGGCGATTTCATCAATTTACAGTTACCTTGAGAGTTTTGCATTCACCAAATGTACCGAGACTATTAGAATTACAAATCCCAATCCACTTATCACACACACACACAAATTGCATTCTAAATCACAAAATATCCATTTCACGCTACAGTTTCAGTAATTATTATTACATATATGTGTATGTGTTTGCTTGTTTTTTGTTTTGTTTGTTTGCTGACATAATGAAAGTAATTATTTCATGCGTAAACCGTGGTCATTAAAATTACTCCCTTGTCTCTCTGTCAGAGCCACCATTCGCGTTTCAAGTTTCACATCGACCATAAGGGAATACAATACCTATAACCATAAACGGGGCAATTTCACTGTTAATTCCTTTTTCCCAACTTCAGCTTCGAATTACTAATTATTTTGTTAATGTTATTGCTAAATGCACAGTCGAAACTGCATTACGTTTCATGGAATTTACAAATGGAAATATTTAAAAGTAATAATTCCGGCATCTCCCTCATCCGATTCATTATTATATAATTGCAGTAAGTTCAATATCATTATCAACGAGATGTAATGAAATTAATTAAATGATCATATAGAAACTATACGAGATACGCTTTTTACTTTATATAGTTTACATTCCTAAGAAATTGCTTGGTGTGAAATTGTTACTTGGATGTAATTAAAGGAGAAACAACATTAGAAATTTGATTTTTCAGTTTATAATTAAGAGTTCTAATAAATATTATTAGATATCTTACAATTAAAGTTTCCATTTAGTTTATCTGGGATAAATTTCGAATTTGTATGCAGAAGTTTCTAAAATATATTTATCGTTTATCGGTGGAAAGATAAATTGCGTATTTTGAAACTTTTACCTCTTTCACGGTATTCCAAAGAAAATATTATTTTAACTGTTTTCCCGCGCGGATGGCAACTGTTGTTTTGTGGCCATTTCAAATGCAAATGAATGCAACGAAAATAAATTACGTTAAACTTCGTATTAATATATGCAGTAACGCAGTGAAAGTCAAGTTCCAAATACGGACCGAGTGGCAGGCACTCGGAATTGATAATAGGAAGATATAATTTCATTGGCGAACGTTGTTGCGTAACTGCGAGCAGTTCCGATTCCGCTCTAATTACGCGGAACACTTTTCGGAATATTTCTCGGTAGGATGCAGCAATTATATATTATACATTGCAGGCAAGGATAAAATGCTGGCAATTGCATTTTGTTTGCAGGCATTTACGTAACCGCTTGTTGAATCTAATTTATCTGCAATGCAATTCCCACAGGTTACGATTCAAATAATTTTACATTGAACTTTCACTGCACGTCGTCGTCCGTTGCCAATGTTGTTTTGTTCCTGTCTTCATCAGCGAGCAACTGCGGTTTCATATATATATATTAAGATCAAGGTGAATGTCTTATGGCTTTTGCTTTTAGACGACGAATTTCTAAGCTGCGTACAGTTTCCAGTTTTTCCTCCAACCAGACCGCATTTTATTGAAACCTTAATTATGTTTCCTATTGCGCTCGATAGATTTATGGTTTCAGATAATCCTGTTCATTCGAAAGTTTGTTACAATAAGTGCACAATGAATCTGTGGCATTCACTTCAGAAGAGCGGCGAACGCGAAGCGAAGATCACATTCACTATTTTAATTGCATTTTGTTTCCAGGTCGCTTACGCCGCCCAAGCGCCAGCCCAAGTTCCGTATTCTTTGGCCTCCGACGTCTCTTCCTTCAGCTACAACAGCCCATTGGTTGCTTACTCTAATTTGGGACTGATCATGCAATCCAGCGGAAAAACCGCCCAAGCTCAAGCTCCTCAACAAGTGCAGTACACTTCTCCAAAACTAGCTTACAGCAAAGTTCCTCAGCAAGTAGCTTACAATGCCGCTCCACAAAAAGTCACCTACGCCGCTGTATCTCCACAACAAGTTGCCTACGCCGCGGCTCCGCAAAGAGTAGCTTACAATTCTCCACAACAAGTTGAGTACTCTAAAGTTGCGTACGCCGCCGCCCCACAGATTGCTTACCCTCAAGCCCCGCAGAAAGTTGCTTATCAGGAATACGATAAAGCCGCTTACGCAGCTGCCCAGCAAGTAACTTATGAAGCTGCCCCTCAAAAGGTCGCCTACGAAGCCGCTCCTCAAAAGTACACATACGAAGCTTCTCCACAGAAAGTCACCTACGAAGCTGCTCCACAAAAGGTAACTTACGAAGCCGCACCACAGAAAGTGGCCTATTCTCAACCAACCTTCACCCCTCAAGAACTTGCCTACGCTCAACAACAATACCAACAATATACCGCATCCCATTCATCTCCAAAAGCAGCCTACGCTTCTCCACAGGCCGAATACTACGCCCAAACTAAATACGCCAATCCAGGAGTTACTTACGCCCAGTAACTCCGCTCATCAGCTAATTTAAAATAAATTTATCTTTTGTAAATACTCCTTCATGCCACTTTCATCCAAATACTTACTTTTTATATATTTTATGTGTTTTTTTTTTATATAATACTATTTTTTTATACCAATTTTTATATATCCTATTACTTAGATTTGTAATGAGCGAGCGTTTACTTTTGTTTTTTGAAATGAAATAAAATTAAACCCTTTAAAATATTGTCTGATACAAAACCCCCGTTTCTCGCTATTGTTGGTAGCGAATTTATGCAATATGGATGGAATTCGTTGGGGAAATTAGCCGAAGCGCGAAATTAGTGTTGTCGACCACAGAGACGTAAATCCGAAAGAGTTGACATTACTTTTCTATCACTGAGCGACAAATTGAGTTTTCCTTGATGGAATTCGTTGTATACAATAGGAACCCCATAATTAAATTCGGTTTTCCATTATTATATGAATTGAAAATTCATTAATTGACAAGTTTTTGAACCAATTATTTCCATCTAACCAAATTCCAAGATCAACTTTTAATTTTCTTACATTACAATTTGATTTTCAGCAATATTTTTAATATGATTGTATAATAAGTTTATAAAGTTATTAATAAATATGTAATAATTTTAATTACAAAAACTCTAAACCTATCTAAAAATTGTTGAAATTAAAACTAACATACAACTAATTTTATTTATATTACCCATTACAAATATATAATAAATATTTATTGAGATAAGAAAACGAAAAGCAATTACTGTTTTCATAAAGATTGGACGTCAGCATAGAACGTAAATTAATTTCGGCTTATTTTGGAGCAAGTTTAATTTAAAATATGTTCGAAAGAAGAAACTTTTGTAATAAATGGAAGAGGGTAGATGTTGGTTGCATCGAATGGACGTACTAAAAATAAAAAAATAAGATATTGCCATCAAAATACATATTTATAGTACATTTTCTTCGTTATATTATACAATAAACTTAATTAATATTGTTTGATTTTTTGTACTGGAAATTGTAAATTCAAGCATTTTCATCATATTCTATAAAATAATAGCAGGCAGCATGGCGTAAAAGCACTGACAAGATTACATATTGTCCATGTTTTCACAGGTAAAATATCTTCACGTCCCCAGACCGTTATATATATTTTTTATTCATTCTGCAGCGTTTGCTTTATTTTTTTCTGTTTCAGAGTAATTCCCGGCGGCGGAAAGGAATGTATTAAAAATGCATGTGGGCTGATTAAAAATATTGTCAACTTTTCCAGGTAATGAATTTTTAAATCCACTCTGAATTGAAATTCCGTCGATTGATCATCGTACTTTTCAAACTGCAGACGCAGCGTGGTATTACACAAAACTGCAAAAAAATATTGCGTAAACACAAAAGTTTATCAAACTGTTGCAATACAAGTTTAGAGCTTCAGTATTTTATTATATTTATTTAAGAATATTTACTTAATTTTGTATATATTTTAGTTTTTATTATAATTAACTTAAAATGTATTTATAAAATATTTTCATAAATAATCGAAAATATATATCTTACCTTAATGATACTTACACTTTATTTATAGAGCAAAAACATATAAGAAACTAATAAAAAAAAAGAGCGAAGAAAGTAATTAGAGAGGTACCTACTTGTCTCTTCTGAGATGAAGGAAGTGAAATACATATACGTAAGAAAATGTTATAAGAAATAGCTTTATTTTTATTTATTTTTTGTTGTTTTGTAACAGTAATTTATATCGTAGCGTATAATTTCACCTAGTTTATAGTACATCATCAACTATTTACCTTCAATTTACATTAATTAATTAATAAGCGTATGTATGGTTAATTTTTAAGAAGTTCCAATGCAAAGCTACGGTTTGGTCCACGGAAAACGGGCTCAGACTGTGGAAACCTCCGGGATTTTGAGGCCAGGAACCGGAAATTCCCACACAATTCCGCGGACGCATCCAGCTTTAGAGGATGCAGGGTAGAACAGGGAAGGAGTTGGGTGGACTTTCGGATGGCGGATGAGGAAATATACATACATAATCTCAATTAAATATAATTAGGATTCGCAATTTTCTAATACTGTTATTAATATCATATTATTATAATTTTATCCATTAATATATTCATATATGTTTCATAAGTCTTATCCTTATTGTATTACAACGTCTTCTGATTATTTACACTTAATAGATTAATACTTGTAATATAATATTAAACAGATCATCGATAAAGTTTATTGGAAATATTATCATATACATATTCTTAATTAATTATGTTTATTTTTTCGTGTATCTAATTAGATTTTTAACGTTTATTTAATGAAGCGTTTATATATATGTTTATAATTATCCGGTCTAGTTTTATTGATATTTCTCTAGTGTGTGAATGCATCCAAAGGTAATTGAAATTACATTTGGTATACATTTTCCATTGTTTGGCAATCTTTGTGCGTTGCATTTATTGTTCCATCCCACATCACTAACAAAATATTTACAATATACAACATCCCTTAATTATTTACCCTTACTGAGATATGGCTTACAGACGTAAAGCTAAAATTACCGTAACTTGTATTAATTATTATGTTTCATTATTTTCTTTATAATATCATCATCATCATCAACAACTTTTATTTAATAAGCTCGATAAATATCTTTTCATATTCGAGGAAAAAACGAATAAAAACAAAATGAAAATCATCGAATGATATGTCTACAGTAAATTCGGAATATTTTTTGTTCTTTCTTATTTAAACACATCTTTTTTTTTATTATTTCTGAAGTCAAGCAAAAGTAAGGAAACAATGTTGAGCAAAGGAAATAAAACGAAGAACGGACGCTAAAGTTTACATCCTGAAGGATAAAACAGAACTCTTATATATGTATATGTACATTGAGCAAAGATGTTTGTATATAAATGGAAATTTATAAAAGCGGAAACAGATCAGATCCGAGAGTGGGAGAGAGTCGGAGTGGATTTGGTTATTTCAAGGCCCGAGATGCATTAACTTCTTGAACGCTTTGCGAAATTCCGGATTGAATATTGTGTAGATGACGGGATTCACGAAGCTGTTCATGTATCCCAGCCACGTTGTGAGCAGGAACGCTGCAACACCGGGTTGGCAGGACAGTCCCAATTTACTGCATATTGCGTCCATTATGTTGCATGTGAAAAAGGGCACCCAGCAAATCAGGAAAACGCCTTAATGGAAGAATAATAATTAGCAATTAACAAGAGGAAACGTGCACCGAGTATATACCTAAAACTATGGCCAGGGTCTTAGTGGCTTTCCTCTCCTTCTTGGCCGAAGACTTTTCGCGTTTCTTCTTGCTCGCTTTGTTCACCTTGTATATAGTGAATCGGGGTGCAGCAGTCGCCTTCCTCTCTTTCTTCGATCCCATAGAGCCATTGTCATTAGCTGGATTCGAAATCGTGGTCACCACAGTCCTGCAACATATCAGAAACCTGGAATTAATCCAATATTCAATAGCTGAAACATCATCTGCAATATGGATTTCTGAAATTGCACATACGCATAAATCAACGTGATCATTGATACGTGGCCAATTAATATTATACAAAAATCATCCGCAAACAGCAAAACATTCAGTTCTGTGCCTCGTTTAAATTTTCCAAATATTTGTTCTGCCTCGCCAACGTTGCCTATCAATTAAATCGGTGGTACAAATATAATTTGTCATTCCAATTACATTCTTTCATATACATATGCGTCTAAAAATGGTACTTAAAATGTTAAATGTTATATATTTTTGTATTTTCTGGGTTGTTGTTATTATAAGTTAATCCTATTAAGAAAAGTTTCTCAGATGTTGCGATTGAAATAGCACATTAGGAGCAAGAAGAATGATCATAGTGTGCGTATAATCGGATTGGAATCAAAACTTGGTGCTGCGAGAAACACAATTTCTTCCGCAGATGTTACTTAATAAATGCGCGCAACTCCCTAGGTATAAATAATCGGGGCAAAGTACTGACAAGCAAAACCAGCAGTGTATTAGATTGAAAGCATTCGTCATCCGCAAGGATAGCTCTCGTATTATTAATTGGGTGGAAACTTGCAACAGCTTGTATCTAGAGCATTTCTAATTTAAACTATTAGAGTACGTCACACGCGAAAGTCCAGAATTCAAATTGATTAACTGAAAGTCTGGAGTAGTGAAGAAGGAAGCAAAAAATGAAGGAATTCTGGACAGGTAGGTGCATGGGCTCGGTATTAAACCGGAACAATTAGGGTGTAGCTCGGGAACAACGACGCTTTGAAATAATTGGCAAGTAAAAGCGAACTAAAAGGGGGGAGTGATTCGCTTTCCCTGCAACCTGTCACTCGTACAGACCTGCCGAAATTCTCTTCCGTCTGAGTTGAAATTGGAGCCGTAGATAATAAAATTTCATCGCATCTCAGTGTTTTCTTTCAAACGCGTCTTATTATTATATTTTCTTCGATCTTATTAAAGTAAATAGGAATGAGAAAAAGTAAAATAAAAGAGATGTTTCATAAGACATGAGTGAAGTTCTGAAAACGCGTGACGGACGCGTTGAAGTCGGTTAGTTCGTAAAGATATTGACGTTGATGGGTAAAAATACTCTCGATCGGAATTATTAAGATGTCGTGCTGAAAGCAGCCACGTTTTCTCTTGACTTTTCAATTAGAATCACGCAGAATATTCTCGTCCACGCCGTAGACTAATGATGTTATTTACAACATCTCAATTCACGACTCGTTCATCAATCATTTTAATCCCGAGCATTTAACTAATTACCTCATCTAAATACATAGAGAAAGAGAGCGGTCGAACTGGCGAGGAACAACAATCGAAAGCAATATAAAACTTCTTCATTCATTCATTCATTCTATGATCACTTCCGTTTCCTTTCGAGACGCGGATTTTATTGCATCGCGAAAGATTGATGATTTAATGAAGTTTCGAAACTAGTGCAATTTAAATGTCTCCTCCTTTCAACACAATTTCATTTACAGTTTGCTGTTTACAAAGAGTCCTCCGCCGAAAATGAGAGCAGGCGATGAAAATTGTTTGGAAAACCCGCCGAGTCGGAAATAATTAAAAGGAAACATGATTGGCATGCCGAATCCGAAAAGAGCAGAAGCGAACGCAGTAAAGGAAATATCAGAGACAACACGTTTTATTTGTTTTCAATCTCTCTCCGAGTTATTCTATGATATTAACTTCTTTCCCATCCGTGGAGTTTTGTTTCTTCTGCTGCCGTCCACGGATATCGTGACTTTGGGAAATTGGAACAACACGAGAGCAAATAGACTTGTCCACATGGGAATACTAAACAGCTTTTGCAGAACACGTAACTCCGTACAAACTAACCACCAGAATGGAAATAAATATACTTCGTACGCTAGCCATTACTCCCTGTTTTAATACAACAATAGCACTGATTTGAAACATGAAATTTCATCAGAATAGAGGACACAACTTGGATATAGATAAATACGGTTCGAGAATTGCTTAAATCTAATTGTAACATATGTTATTCTTCAAATTAGGCTAGTAAATTCTATTTCACTAAGTGATATTTAAGATGCCTGGCATGTACAGGGCACCTGGTCTCGCAATAAAATGTTCTGCAGATCGGCCCTACATCTAACTTGTTGCTATGCGTCATTCCCCTGATCCAATATTGACATATTTCAATGCTTCTTTCCTCGACGCCAAGGGTTCTAAACGCGAAAAAGAAATCCTGTTTTATTTACCTAAGCTCCGTGTCAATCGTGGCTCCATTCTTCTTAACTTGACTCCTGTTCCTTTTGGGACTCTTCACCACCACGTTATCAACTTGACTTGCCGCATAGCCGGAGTCGTTGTTACCATTGGGATCTGCTGCCCTCGGAGGTGGTGCAGCTAAACTTGCCACCACCGATGATATTCTATGAAAAAAAATAAAATTAAATACAAATAAAGCGTTAACCATATATTCACAATTATAAAAAGCAATATTACGACTATAACACATAACATTATTCTTTGTTTTTATGAAGGGGTACTACTAAAAGCTACACGCTCTAATCTTGTTATTGCTCATCATTGTTGAGGTAAAATATTAAAGATATAATTTTTCATGGGAGCATCCGGCTTTTATCTTTATTTACGTGTTGATAAAATGGGGGCGATAAAAAGGCTACGGAGCGAAAAAAAAAAAAAAAAAGGTAAAATTGCTGGTGTGAAAATGATACGAGGTTTTTGAAAAATAATGCGCCACACTCATCGATCATAAACGCGGACCCCACCCCGCAGAGCGCAAATACAGGGTGTCATAAAACTTGAGCTCTCGTATCTCTAAGGATGAACCAATAAAAGTAATCAGATCATTTCATTCAGAATCATTTCTCTATTTGCCATTTCCCATCTAGTTCTACAAAATATCACTAATACTAAAGATTTTCAAAATTCTATAAAAATATAGTTAAATATTATTATTAATAAATTAGAATTTGTTTAATTAATTAAGTAAATTTAATTTTTATTGGTTTATATAATTTATATTATTGAAATAATGTATATTCTTTTATTATGGCTTAATTCAAGAACACCCTGTATTCAAATGTGTGTGCGTTGAGTGTTCTATTTTTCTTTCTTTACAGGAAACACATGCGTCCGTGTCACGTGAGAGACTGTGTTCACAGGCACACACATTTTCGCGTATATGAAATACGTGAGCTCGCAACGCGGAATATTTTTTAAAGATAATGGCGATGAGGAGGAGGAATAGCGGCGATGCGCCGAAATTCAATGAGGTTCTATCCACGAACATACATGTGCATATAATTCATGGCTTCCCTCTTTTCATACGAGATTTATCTTCGAAAAAGTTTACGGTTCGAGTCCATGAATTATATAAGTGTATCTCTAATATTATACACTTTACCTACACCTTGATTATATGATGCGTACCCCGAAGACAATACAGATCAGATCAGATTAGAATCTACGCATCTCAATGTATGCAATTACTTTCCGTGCGTAGACACAAGCAAGGTTGTGTCCCATTCTGTTGATAATGAAGTCGGTGTACAGTGGTGAATAGTGATGCAAACCTCATGGGGGAGGAAGGACAATTCACTGCTGTTCTGTTGCAGGTATTAATCACAGCGAATCCCGTACGCCCACGTGATTTACTAACGTCCCTAATCCCGATTTCCTAAGTATAACTGGAAATCACTTAGTCGATTCGAAAAGCCTCACTATATTTGCATTTCCGCTAAGATTTAATGAGAATTAATTCAACGTGGGGTTCGCTCCATGTCGAATTTAAATTGTAACCGATTTTAAGTCGATTCATTTAATTAAGGAATTATAAATCTTCATCATTTCATATATTTATTTTAGTTTTTCTTTTCCATTATGATGCTGCATAACAAGTTGTGCATATTAGATTATTAATAATTACTTTCTACGCATTAAAAAATGGGGCAAATGCAATATTGTTTACTCGTGTGTAATGAAATGTATTTGCAGATAGCTTCCTCATGATATTAAGCAAATTCTTTCGAGGTAGTAGGCTTGAGTGACCATTGGTGCATAATTGCATCAATTTTGTACGTCTGCAGTTACGCTTTGAAGCGATGTTTAACGAAGTGGTTCATCACGGTTATTTGTTATGTTGAGATGTACCTCCTTCCAATGTAGAACTTGTATAAAAGGTACTCACAACTGCTAACAAAGCATCACTTCTATTTGTGTAACATCTAGAGTGTTAGAGATGAACTCCTTCTTGGTAAGCACTTGTAGTTTATAAATTCATTATTATTAGATTGACTAAGTGAAATTATTATAATTCTTTTTAAAGGTTGTAGCATTGATCTTCGCCGCTACTTCTTGCAGTTATGCAGAAGAGAAGAAAGTCGATAAAAGAGGAGTAATAAGTGGTGGGCATGAATTGCTTGGAGGAGGCGGAGGTGGATTCGGCGGTGGCCATGGAGGAGGTCTCGGAGGTGGATTCGGCGGCGGACATGGAGGTGGCTTTGGAGGAGGAATCGGGGGTGGATTTGGAGGAGGATTTGGAGGTGGTCTTGGCGGAGGCGGCGGCGGTGGAGGCGGTGGAGCCACTGTAACAACTATCAATCAAAACGTTCCAGTCGCGGTACCACAACCCTATCCAGTTACAATCACAAGACCGGTAGCTGTCCCTGTTCCCGTACAAGTACCATACAATGTACCTCGTCCTTACCAAGTATCAGTGCCAGTACCTCAAACTGTAATTGTACCAAGGCCATACCCAGTCACCGTAACCAGGAGAGTTCCTGTTCCTGTACCACAGACCATCCAAGTACCAGTACCACAACCTGTTGGCGTACCAGTACCACAACCGTATCCAGTTACTGTTGCTCAACCTGTCCCAGTTAGAGTACCACAAACCGTTGTTGTACCAGTGCCACAAATCGTCAATGTTGGCGGCGGCGGTGGAGGAGGTGCCGGATTCGGTGGAGGATTTGGCGGAGGACTTGGAGGAGGAATTGGAGGTGGATATGGAGGTGGATATGGCGGTGGACATGGATTGGGTGGTGGATTTGGCGGCGGACACGGAGGCGGTGGAGGAAGTTACAGCTTCTCGTCTGGAAAAGGAAGTGGACATTTTTCCTCTTTCTCCGGAGGACATGGAGCGTCTGGTTTCTCTAGTGTTTCCTTAGGTCATGGTCATTAAACATCCAATTTATTAATAAAATATCTCACATGTAAATTTTCCATCAATATTATAAAAGAATTTATTTGAACTTATGCATTGTTGTTGTTATTTTATTATCCCAATGGTTAATATATAATTTTGAAGAGATTATCAAAAACAATATATATAAAATAAATAAACTATACGATATAGTAATATCCCAAAAATAAAGCTTCGACAAATTTTTCAAAAGACATAACGTATGTTATATACTCATAATCACTTTTCTCGCTCTTAACCTGATGTAATTTTTATACTATTCAGACAAAAAATCTTAATTTATCTTATATTAATTGCAAATTTGACTTGTCATTAATAATTATCATGAAAATCCTAGATATTACTGTAATTTACTAAATGCAATTGAAATAATTAAAAGTTATAGTACTATAAATAATATTACTAACAAATATACCAATTAAGGATTATAACAAATATTCCGTTTTTGTTTGATCTAAATTAAATAGTTTAATTAAATATCTTTACTTTTGGTAAAAAATTTAGAATATAATTTTCACATAAATTTTAATAAATGACATTTATAAAATCAATACCCATTTTTATTATTTTTTTATTATATATTCTATAAATTGAACGTACTTTCAAAATCTTAAAATACTAAAATTGAAGTCATCTTGATCAATAAATTTATTTTAAAATATAAATATCTTTTAGTACATCAAACCAAACGGTTTACTTTCACCACTATTCCTAGTGCTTTGCAAAAAATGTACTATGTAAGAGGGAATCTAAATAATCGCCGGCAGTCTTCTGTTCATATGATCAATATAAATATATGAAGCGGAATGATGGTGAGTTCAAAAAGTAAAATAAATCCGTTCGTGTCTTTTTAGTTTTCGATTTAATAAATTGCAAATTGAAAGTGATTTCAAACTGAATGTGGAGATAGCAGGAATTATAATTGCACACACTTTAAGAAGAAGTAAATTATTTACGCTTCCTGTGTTATACATTCTCATTAATATATTTATAAATTCCTCTGAATCAGATAGAATGCACTACAATGTTTATTATTTAATATGAAGCTACCCCTTCTTTATACGAGAAGTGGTGGAATTACTATAAAAGCCTCAGCGATTGTAAGCAAAGCATCACTTCCATTTGTTTAACAACTAAGAGATTTGCGATGAATTCCTTTTTGGTATGTAATTAATATATAAATATGAATTTAAATAATCATTTCGATATTTTATAGGCTGCTTTTTTAATCCTCGCCATTTCATCCGGCTCTCGTGCTGAAGATAAGAGAATCCAAAAAAGGGGTTTAATTAGTGGTGGCCATGAATTGTACGGAGGAGGCGGAGGTGGATTTGGCGGTGGTCATGGGGGTGGTATTGGAATCAGTGGCGGCTATGGAGGATATATTGGAGGTGGAATCAGTGGAGGACATGGAGGAGATATTGGAGGTGGAATCAGTGGAGGTTATGGAGGAGATATTGGAGGTGGAATTGGAGGTGGCATCGGAGGTGGATTTGGAGGCGGCGTAGGCGGAGGAGCTGGAGGAGGCGGAGGCGGCGGTGGTGCTACCGTAACAACCATCAATCAAGCAGTTCCAGTTCTTGTACCACAGCCTTATCCTGTTACCATTACACGTCCAGTAGCTGTACCAGTACCAGTTCAAGTACCATACACAGTACCTCGTCCAGTACAAGTTTCAGTACCAGTACCTCAAACTGTAATTGTACCAAGGCCATATCCAGTCACTGTCTCTAGGCCAGTACCTGTACCAGTTCCTCAAGCAGTTCCGGTACCATTCCCACAACCAGTCGGTGTACCAGTACCACAACCTTACCCCGTAACTGTCGCTCAACCTGTCCCAGTTAGGGTACCTCAAACTGTTGTAGTACCAGTACCACAAATTGTCAACATCGGCGGCGGCGGTGGAGGAGGAATTGGCGGAGGAATCGGAGGTGGAATTGGCGGAGGAATTGGAGGTGGAATTGGAGGTGGCATTGGAGGAGGATATGGAGGAGGATATGGAGGAGGATATGGAGGAGGATTTGGAGAACATGGAATCGGAGGTGGATTTGGTGGCAGTGGACATGGATTTTCACAAGGAAGTGGTCATGGTGGTAGCGGTAGTTACAGCTATGGATTCTCAGCTGGAAAAGGAAGTGGATTTAGCAGTGTGTCCTTAGGACATGGTCATTAATTATGTTACATTATTAATCAATTGTATATTTTTTGTTATAAATGAAATAAAATATAATTCAAATACTTGATATTTATTAAGAATACAACCAGCCACCATTTTTACTTTTTAAATATTCAAATATAAATAATAGAAAGAAAACTAAACTGAAGAATTTAACAAGAAAATAGCATAAATGTATAATAGATAGAAAACAAATATTTATTTGTAAGATCTACCAACATGGATATTGCGAATGAAGCATTATATTTATATTAATGAATGATCAGTTCTAGTTTTTACTCTTATATTTTGTCTGAAACAATCTTTATTTCAATAGATATTTAAATACTCTAAACTTTGTTCGATTTTATTGATTTGTTATTTTTCAATAAAATTTGATTGAAATTATTTACATCAATTTAAAAAAAAACCTTCCAAATACTTTATATTATTGCAATAATGAACTTTATTTTAGTTCTACATTAATATTATATTTAAGGGCAGAAAGACCTATGGTCAATAGCCCTTTGTATCAGTTGACTTTTTTTTTTAAATTATATAGATATATTTATTTTTTTGAACTGATGCAATAAACATTATTATTATAATTAATGAATTTTGTAAATATTACTATCCAAAAGTAACTTTCAAATAATTCCTTGCAGAAAATCAATAAAATTACTAATAAAATGTATATACTTAATCCTAATATTTAAGGAGTTCTCCGTTAAATGAAAATAAAATAATAATAAAATAATTTAATTAATTATGCCAAAACCAATGTTTTCTTTAAAATTTCTCTTTATATTTTAATATCAAATTAATAAAAATTTATATTTGTTGAAATGAAGTGAACAAATTCAACACGTTTTGGAGGAAAGTTTACGGTTGATAGGCTCAATAATCATATTCAAATACATCTCTTTAAGATTTGATTCTTCTGAATAAGACAACACAGCTAAATTATTTTAATAAGAGATATGCGTTAATTAATTAACACATGCTGTAATTCCGAAGAATTTTAGTATAAAAAGCAATAATTATTTAGATGAACACTGAACATTTAAATACCCCTTCCATTGTGATCAATAGAGGGTAAACGCTTGTATAAAAAGGATAAGCAGTAGAGCTACAACCATCACTTCTATTTGTTTAACATCTAAAGCAGTAGTGATGAAATTCATTTTGGTAAAAATTAATTCAAGTATATAATAATATATTCAAGTTAAACTTTTAGGTATCAGCTGCAGTCCTCGCTGTGTTTTCTAGCAGTTATGCTGAAAAGACAGTTGAAAAAAGAGGCATAATTAGCGGAGGTGGATTTAGCGGTGGCCATGGAAATTATCTTGGAAATGGAAACGAAGGTGGATTTGGAGGCCACGGTGGTTTCGGAGGTGGATTTGGAGGAAGCCACGGCGGTTTTGGAGGAGGATTTGGAGGCGGTGTTGGTGGAGGATTTGGAGGAGGTTTCGGCGGTGGAGCTGGAGGTGGTTTCGGCGGTGGAGCTGGAGGTGGTTTCGGCGGTGGAGCTGGAGGCGGAGGTGCCACAGTAACCACAATCAACCAAAATGTACCAGTGGCTGTACCACAACCTTACCCAGTCACTGTAACTCGACCAGTAGCTGTGCCAGTTCCAGTCCAAGTACCATACACCGTGCCACAGTACCTCGTCCAGTCAAGTTTCAGTACCAGTACCTCAACGTAATTCGTACCAAGGCCATATCCAGTCACCGTCTCCAGACGTTCCACAAGCTGTACCAGTTTCAGTACCGCAACCTATCGGTGTACCAGTACCACAACCGTATCCAGTAACTGTCGCTCAACCTGTCCCAGTTAGGGTACCTCAAACTGTTGTAGTACCAGTACCACAAATTGTCAACATCGGTGGAGGAGGAGGAGGTGGTGCTGGAATCGGAGGAGGATTCGGAGGTGGTATTGGAGGAGGATTTGGAGGTGGGATTGGAGGAGGATTTGGAGGTGGAATTGGAGGACATGGAATTTCTGGAGGATTTGGAGGCGGCCATGGAGGCAGCTACTCTTCTGGATCTTCAGTCGGCGGTGGAAGCAGTCATTTTTCGTCCTTTTCTGGAGGCCATGGTGCATCCGGATTTTCAAGCATTTCGTTAGGACATGTCCACTAAATGTACCATTTGTAATAATCTTGTTAATTTCCAATAAATAATTTAACTCAAAGTTCTTATAATTGCATACAATTCAAATAATATCTAAATTCAATTTATGAAACCGATAAAAATATTTCATAAATTGAATTTTGAAAATCAGTTCGATTCTATTTAGAACTTACATTTTTATGATGAATCTAAATTTAATTTATATACAGATTAAATCTCATAATGGATAATCATCTGTCATATCAATGATTATTTATACTAAAAATATATCAAAATGCATTTGTCTGGTGTTCATTGAAATAAGATAAACAATAGTATAGAAAAAATGATCAACAGTCCTTATGTTATATGTAGATACTATAACTTCTTTATTAATACTAAATATTTTTAATAGACCCACTGTCGTTAATACGAAGTTTTTCTGCAAACGTTTTTTATTATTATTAATAATAATATCATTTACTGCAACAAATTACCTTTATAGAAACTGAATAAAATAACATAATAAGAAAAAATAAACAAATTCATTTGCTGCAAAGGCCATAGGTTATTATTAATATTATTAAGAAAATTATTTATAACTTATTATAATGAGTATCATATTTTAACGAAAAAATAGAAACATAGCAATTGTTTTCCTATATTTTTGTGACTAAAACAAAATAAAGCACTTATTCTTAATTTTGTTCTGCTTATTATTGATAATAATTGATATCGTTTTGTAAACAAATTCTATACATTTTAATTAGAATGCATTGTAACTTATTTTAACATATCCGGACAAAGTATGCTAATTAAGGTGTTAAAGATATGAAGTAGATTTAATGGTCTGGTAAGCTTTAAAGCATTTTAAATATTGAAGATGATAATTTTTAATTAATTTACAAATTTTATGGAAAAATAAATTTGAATTATTTTTTAATTATATATACCTAGTTTATTATTTAAAAAAATATTCCATATTCACTAATCATGTCAAAAAAGTTAACGTAATAAATATATTTATGTATAAAATGTTTGACATTTGCTCAATTGAATTTGTTTATATATAAATATTTTTGTAGTTTTATACTTTTTTTTATATTTTATATTGATATTTATTTGTCATTTATGTTCCATTTTATTTGGGCTGTAAATATATATTATGAGCATGGAAAATCTACGTCCAATAGCCATTTGTATGTACGTTTACAATAAATAATGAACATATTATTATTTATTATAAAAGTGAAAAAACTTTTTGTATTATATTTTTATATAAATATGTTTCAATGAAATACCAGAAATATGATTGGTAAATAAAAATCCCATATTTCTAATATACTCCTTCCCTCGTGATCAACGAAGGGTAAACACTGGTATAAAAAGAACATGCAGCAGAGCTACAGTATCACTAATATTTCTTTAACATCCAAAGCAACAGTGATGAACTCTATTTTGGTAATAATAGTTCATACTTGTTATATATAGATATATACGTTATTTTTTTCAGGTCGCTACTTTTATCCTCGCTGCATTTTCCAGCAGTTATGCGGAAACTAAAATAGTTGAAAAAAGAGGCATAATTAGTGGAGGCGGAGGTGGATTCGGTGGAGGCCATGGAGGTTATTCAGGAAGTGGATATGGTGGAATTCATGGAGGTGGATTCGGCGGAGACTACGGCGGTTTCGGGGGTGGATTTGGAGGGGTGCAGGTGGAGGATTTGGAGGTGGTTTCGGCGGTGGAGCTGGGGTGGATTCGGTGGTGGAGCTGGAGGTGGAGGTGCCACAGTAACCACTATCAACCAAAATGTACCAGTGGCCGTACCACAACCTTATCCAGTCACGTAACTCGACCAGTAGCTGTGCCAGTTCCAGTCCAAGTACCATACACCGTGCCACGTCCTGTTCAAGTCTCTGTACCAGTTCCTCAACCTTTTGTTGTA
>NW_017097188.1:0-477 GCF_001412225.1 Nicrophorus vespilloides
TAAATTTGTATTTCAACTGAGCTTTGGAAATTTATAAACACATTGAATTATATTGTAGTTATATAATGTTTATGAAGAAAAAAAACATAAATTTCACAACATTATTCTTGCTCTTTTTATATCATCAAGAAATTATTTATAAATACAATTGTGTAATCAAATATTGGGAAGAAATTTCTATAAATATAACTTTTAATCATATATTGTGCAATGCAACAGTTAAAGCATAATTAATATGGCATAGATGCGGTAATAATTGCAATATTGTTGTTATTGATGTAGAGTTTAGATAGTTTTTCCGAATTGATTGAACAATTATTATATTAATTTATATGGGCAGTATAATAGAAATTAATATAATAATTGTGCAATCAACAGTGAAACATCTCCAAATGGTACATCAATATTGCAATTACGACTGAAATTCCAGCATATTAATTACAGAAATTAAGGTTTAACTGTAGCATTACATTAATA
>NW_017097188.1:485-17387 GCF_001412225.1 Nicrophorus vespilloides
TATCTGCAATAATTAATAATAACTTAACTGAATTGTACGCAAAACAAATTGCCAGAAATCCCGGCAACGTACGTATATTGTATATGTGCACATCCCATATGTAAGTATACCTGACACTAGGGTATAAATTTGTATTTCAACTGAGCTTTGGAAATTTGTAAACACAGCGAGCGATTTCTAGATCGACTGATCGCTCACCGCAATTCCAATCAATTTGATTAAACGTTACGATAGAATTTGCTACAAGATAATCTATCAATTATTTCGCATACATACCAGTGCCCAAACATCATTTATAATTCCCTCTGACCTACATTTATCCCGTGTCAAAAGCTTGAATAACAAAATATGAGGTAGCTTAATCAAATTCCCTATTTTAGGCAGTCAGTAGCTGTTTAACAGGAGGTCAACGACGAATCGTAACGTCAAAAAGATAACTGGAAAACTTATTTATATATATATATATATAAGCTGGACGAAAAATGTATGGCGATTATGGAAAATCATTCGTTTCTTATAAAATATTTATAGAATAATTCCAGAACTATGTATCACAAATTTCCAAGATGAATTCCATAAATAAATATGAAGTCAATAACCGCGTTTCGTCGGTAGATCCGTTTCATCAGGATTTTCTCATCATATTGCTTGGATAGCGATGGGCTCGGCTCGGCTCTGGTGGCAGAGGACGAGTGAAAGAATACGGAATCCCCCTGGGTCCGTTTGTGATGAAATAAGTGAATTTGAAAGGACCCCAATTGCCAATTTTCGCCGTGGATGGAATAATATGCGCGAACAATTTCATCCTTGCGACACCAACTACCGTTTATCGATTCGCCTCCGACTAAGAACTACGGAAAAGATGAAAGCAATTGAATCGTCTCTAATACGGACCGTCCGCCAGAACTATGAGTTAGTACAAATCGCTTCTCAACCTCGCGGAATCGAGTCGGAGCTTTAGAGTGTAGGAAAGTTGAAAGCTCATTAGGTAAGCAGATTTACTTGATCGGGTCGTAGAATTTAAGAATTTCAAGGCATTATCAGCTCAGCGACGGAATATTGCAGGTTCGGATTCCCTGAATAAATTTCTTAAAGGGAAAACGGAAAGGTGTACATGTAATATTGATCTCGCTTATTTATTTATTTATTTCCTCTCTCGTTCGGTTCCAGAGCAAATATGTTCGAAAGTGGATTCCCTCTTCTATCTTCTATTTTTTTTTTCTTTTTTTTTTGGGTAATTGAATAATTTTATTTTGGGATAGGGTAGTAATGGAGTTTTCGTTGTTGAAAGGGACATTCCGTCTGGAATAAAGGGGGACCTGATATCTTATTTCAGTAACAATGCAGTATCAACAATTGAAGCCCAAGGGTAATCGGAGTGAACAATGACGTCTATTTACGAGTCTTGAATACACCGTGAGCCGCAGCTAGAGTAGCTTCAGCAAGTTGCAACATCCATTTCAGATTAACTATTTAACTAGAAATCCGGAAATCCGACATAATTATATTTCGAACAAAAAAAAATATGTAATATTCTTCGTGAGCAAAGAATTATGCGTCACAGAGTAAAAATGCAAATCTTATTTGCATAGCAAAATTGCGGCCGCTTCTTTTGCCATTTTCACTTAATTACTAACTACTACAGTCTGCATCTTTAAGTTAAGATGTCTAGACTTGTTTACTTAACCATCGAACTGTAAGACTTCGAATTATGAGGCTAAGTTCTCATTTTCCAACGCAAATGCTATATATTATTTCTCTTTCGATGCACAGAAACGTTTCATTTCCTTGTGTTTTTATTGTCCCTTTCCTGAAGGATTTACATGCTCTACCAAATTTATGTATGCTTTCCATTGTTCGGTAGCGTCTAATAAAAGTAAAGTTCAAAAATACTTTTTGAGAAAATAAATCCAGGCATTTCTCGAACTATAAATTCCTTGCAATTTTAATTTGTAATGAGGACTTCATTAACTGTCAATGATGAAATAATATCTTCAAAAGAAAAGTAAAAGTTTTTGTATGTGTGTAAGTGGGATGATCTTAATTAATTTTTGACTTAATTAAATGTACTTTGATTGCGCGCTTGAAAGTTTCGCAAGTTGGTCGAGGATGTGGCTTAGGAACAATTCGGATAAAGCTGGAGGCGTCCTGTTTTACGTCGATGAAAGGAAAACGTATTAAAATTAAGCAAATCTCTATAAACGGAGGTTGCACAGTAAAGAGGTTTTTTTTCGGGCGACGAAGCTCGCGAAATGTTCCTCCTCTTGGTAAAGTGTGCAGCTCCAAGTTTATTTTCTTTGAGTGGCAATGCGAAACTTTGGACGATCCACACCAACTTCGTCCAACCTGTATTCCGGGATATGTTTTAAAGTGTAAGGGAGGAAGCACGAGGGGAGAAAAGAAATAAGAGCACAGGTTAAAAGAGGAAAAGTTGCGAGCCTGCGTTTACATAATAAACGTGAATAGCTGAATTCGGATCCACAAATCAATACTATCTAGTTGTTGTAAAAAAAAATAATAATCATATGAATTTTAGTATGTGAATAAAACAAAAATTGGTGGATGTGCTTAGGGTCTGCGTGTGTGCGATTAAAGCTATTAAAACTTTGTAATTAGGGAGAGCGGAGAAGTTCCAAGTTTTCCAACTGGATAAGAGCGATGACGATCCCGAGAACTATGTACCATAAACTACTCGTACCTTCTGTGACTAATCCTCAAATCCATCTCCGTTCATCTTTAATAAGACAAACTCACCAAACAATATCTCACACTATTACCAAAGAACAAGCCCGAAACTAATACTTCATAATATTTCTTTTTTTCTTCCATCTTTATTGAAATGAATTAAATTGTGGTGTTGTCTGCCCTGCACGGAGACTACTGGCTTCGGGGTGTTGGTTTTTGTTGTGGAAAATCTTGGCGCAAATTGAATCACGACTAGAAAATAACTACGCTGTCAGTGGATTGCTGGATGAAATTAAAATTGTACGCGAAGTTGAAAGAAAAATTATATGAAAGGCGCTTTACATGTCAGGCAACAGGAACGCTTTTTATACCATCGAAATTAATGGCTAGGGCCATTTGGCATAATTAAAATTGTCTGAATTTGTACGCCGCTAATGCCCTGCTTAAAATAATAAATAATCAAGCAACGAAGAGAGAGAGAAAAAATGTTTGTAAGCAGACCAGAAGGAACAGGAGAATAAAGTTATCGCATCATTCTTCATTAGAGTCAGGTTGTTTTAATTAAAGATTTTTACCTTCGCTCCACTTTGCATCCTCTGCTTAATGGAGCAAACAAATTAAACAACTTTTCTTTCACTTAATGCTGTTCTAATGCTAAACGTTAGAACATTACGATTAGGTGCTTAGTGGACTCGGAAAGAGATAAGAGGAAAAGAACATAATGATCTTTAATTTGGAAATGCTAATGACTGTACAACAGGTTCATTCAAAAAAAATAGTGTAAAGAGTATTTACTATAAGTCTGTTCATTCATAAAGTAGAATTACAAATTAGATAATATCAGCTAAAATCAAGGAAATAATGTGAATCAAAATTAACTACTGCTAATTTAAATACATTTAGTTATTAGATTTATAGAATTAATTGAATACTAGAGAGATGTGGATTTTTTTGAATTGTATAAAATGAACATTGAATAAAGTTTGCGTTTCAAAACAGTTATATGTTTCCTCTGCGGATTTAATATTGCCCAAACTGGTTTTGTCTTTCTATGTAAATCGCATATGTAAAAGCACAAGTAAAACTAATTGTTTTCTTTTTCTCTTTTTATTTATTTACAGGTGAATGGAGCTTGGGAGTTGCCAAGTTTCGTGTGTGATTTCTACATCGCAATGGATGTGACGTGTTCGACGTCATCAATCTTCAATTTAGTTGCGATTTCCATTGATAGGTAAGCATAGTGTACTTCTCTCTCTCTTTTTTTTTTATTGGTAGTAACGTGTGTTGCATTTAATTTTCAATTTAATGTCAGTACGTAAATTGTAAATTCGATATTCACGGGACAGGAAAGTTTTCAGTAATTTAATTAAAACTTGTTCGATTAAATCGCTTCGACTCGGGGATAATTCCTGAGGACCAACAAATTGTACCTATTTGCAATTTCTCGATGCTCCAACGCAAAATACCTGACTTTCGTATTAGTTTCATTGTGCAACTCCGAATTAGTTTGCATTCAGTCATTTAATTGGAGTCAAAAATAGTTCTCGGTTTTCAATTAAAATTGATACCAATCTAAAGCTGCAAATGCGCTCATTGTAAGGTTTAGGTTTTGTTTTGCTTGAAAATCGGTCAACAGCAACAAATAAATTTTGTTCTAATTAAGTCACAAGCACACTTTCAATGCATTATGACGCATAATTTTGATTACCTTGCCCAAATCCCCGATACCAAACTAATAGGATATTTCAAACTGTATTTTCTTCTATGTAAATTAATAGCAAAATATAGTTGTCAAGAACAATTAGTTCGATGTGGAAACCTGTCCAGCGCGCTTCAAATTTCTATTTTCGCATATTATCTTTCATACATGAAACTATACTCTTATTAATAAAGTAATTTTGTAGGTATTCATACATTTTCTAATATTATAACACAATAACATTTTCCCAGATGTTTGAAACTGCACAAAAGTTTGTTTTATTTTGAAATTTTCAAATCACTTTTATAGACCACAATATGCCTACTATTGTATTCATAGTTTTCAATTATTAGAGTTTTTAAGTATAACTAATTTTAAACAAATTGTAGTAAGTAAAAGTGAGTTGTCGAAGTCATACAAATTAAAATCATGTCTAAACACGTTCAAAGTACATAACGTACGGACTTCAATTCACATGTATTTAATTAAAAGCAGTCTCTGGACGACTAGGAATTACCGTGTTCCACATTCGCGCGATGTTTATCTTCTAAATTTCGAATATTTATCCAGGCCGTGTTGTCGCTAATAGATTTTGTTAAGAAGTTTCTGGAGAGAAAATAAGGCAGTTTGGATCGTTGCGAAAATCCCGCAGGACGACCGAGTTTTCTATGGAAAGTTTCCCTCCCCGGGGCTTTCTTTTCATCCATTCACATTACATTCGAACTACTAAATCAAATACTTTAACAAATCACCAGAAACATTAGCGGCTCAAGAAAATGAATACAATTATTCCTTTTACATTCACTTTGTTCAATTTCAATTCAGTTTAAATGAAATTACGTAAAGAAATAGAAAATATTAATACTTAACGTATTTTATTAGTTGTGCTTTCAGTAATAAATTTTTATATAACCTAAGTATTTATGACTAAATATATATATATATGTATGTGAAAAGCGGGTGGAAAATTATGTTGGCCATTTGCTCGCGCTTTCTTAAAGCGTTTTAAGACGTTTCGGAGGCCTGACAAATTGTTGCAGACGGGGTGCGTCTGGGAAATTTTTACTGATGGATGTTTAAATGTGTTGTGTGTATGGGGGGGGATGCGGTGCGTCTTGTTTAAATGGCCAATTTGTCTGCTCAAATAAACAATAGTCGAGTGAAACGGCACGTGTTTCATTAAAGAAAACTGCTCCGGTTTCGCTTCTCCCCTTAATAGAAATGTATTTGTTCGCTGCTCCGAACTTAATGCCCTTATCACGCAGTATATGCGGTATGAATTATGTTATGATTATCGATTTAAAGAATTCGCTTTCCATAATACAATGTTATAATTGAAATCATAAAAACACTTAAAGCTAATTTTAGTGCTTCAAGGTTAGATTGTTTGGGGTTTTCGTTTTGTGTGCGATAAAAATTATGCAAGTTATATGTGCAATCAACATGCAAGGGAGTATACTCGATGATATCAGGGGAGTTAAATACGTGCACAGTTCTTGTAAGTTCGAATATGAACGGGTTGCAATTCAACAATATCGTTACAATCAGTTACTATCAATCATTTCAATTGCACTTGACTTTAACGTAGTGTTATTGTTCTACAGATAATAACCGTAGATATGCGGACTTTGCAAATTGCTTGCCGCCACTGATGGAAATCGAGGACCGTGTTCTATCCATATTCCAGCGTTGCGTAATTCAACTTGAAACCGCTTGCAATATAAAAAAAGGTGCAATTATTTAAGGCACACGTAACTAATTTCAACCAGCTGCAACAAGAGGTCTATAGTTTAGAATTACTCTCTGTAATCATGGTTTATGAATTGTAAATATCATAAATATTAATTCTGTAAAGAAAAGGATTCGTTTTTTTATTTAGGAGTACAATTTTGAACTCTCGTTTATCCCAGTTGCCAATTATACTAATTTTTCATTTCATTTTATTCATTAAATTTAATCCTTTAGAAGTAGCATCAAAACCATCCACTTTTAAAGACTTATCAAGTTCTATCATCGTTGGCTTTTGAAGATATATGTGTATACTCTGTACATTAAATCGTGAAATTAATGAAACAATTTTAATTAGATAGAAAATCAATGTCAAGAATACATAATTAACTAAAAGCATGAACGAACACAGATTTCATTATCATAGTCACGCATAACCTTGAGTTGATTTACTATATTTCATCTAATTAATGTTCGAAGTAATATAAATATCTAAATTATCAATAATACCGCATGACAATACATTGGTTATATCACGTAATCGATACAATCTATAATTACTCAATCTATTAATTGACTATTCAGTGAAAATGCAATACATTATTTATGTTACATGTGTATATCTCTTGATTTAGTTTTCATTGCGATACGTTCTGTCGAGAGTCATTTTTCAAGTATGTAGAGATTTTCAATGTAATAACTCAATTTTATTAATATTATATTTGCAATAATTATATTACAAATGTAAACATTGATATATTTTATTATATTCAATTGAAATATTTCAATAAATTTGAATATCCTTGATTAATTTCCATAGGGATATATTTTTTTACAACTGGTAGTCGATATTTCACAAGTGAGGACAATAGGAAGTCTTGGGTCTTTGTTAGGTCCATGTAGTTCTTTCCGCTGGTTTTTACTGCATTTCCTAACTTTAATTTATTCGACGTCGCGGGTTCAATTGTCCTTTATTAAATGTTCATTTGTCGAAAAGGGACTTTTCAACTTTATCGCCACCCGAGATCCAATTCCCGATGTCCGCAGTCTCACTTTGCCAACCTTTCGACCTAACCCCAGGCGCCGCGCTGTAATTGTGCTCACTTAATTTATTTCAGTAGTTTATCATTTATTCAGACATTTATTCAGCATTGATCCTGAAGCGCTCCTGAAACTCCCTTTTGAAGCCACCGGGAGGAGTCGGGGTAGCTTGACTTGTCAGCTGTAGTAATGAAGTCATTAATGTCACGATCCTATTTCACACTGGCAAGGATAGCAAGTCAGGGCGGAGCCCTTAACATCGCTGCATATTGTTTAACTTTAGCCGGAAAATTACGTTACTCTGCGTGATTTATTCGATTACTGCCGTCGCGATTATTTCTATATGCCAGAGCAATGGCATTTTTCGACCGCAAATATTTTCTCTCGCGCTAAATATATTTGAATAAGTTTATACCAGCATTTACTCAGGCTTCAAATTCATCTCTATCAGTGCATGGCATACATACATGCTGGGTGCGAACTGCGTCATTTCGCTAGAGGAAATTCGATTTTCAAATTTTCTCTTTGTTTTTCTTTGATCTGCCTTTCACGTGCACACACACATAACACACGATCCTTGCATACTCTCACCTTATTGTTTTCAGTTCCAATTTATTCTGATTTTCTCTGCGTATAAAGGCATACATATGCTCACACACGCAAAAGGAACGGCGTGAGTTACTTGAATCTCTATATTTCTTCCATCAAATGACTTACAAATGCCACAATTTATTTTCACAAAGAAGAAACTTTCTCAAAAATAACACTTGTATAAATAAAAAGAAAGAAAAACATGTTTACAAAGAAATCTACAAACATAAAGAATTTAAACATTAATACTTTTATTAAATTGGTTTCTGAACAATTAGATAAATTGTAAATATAAATTATTCAATCAATGTGATTTGTTATATTCTTTTTTTGATTAAATATTTAAAATTAATTACTTTTATTTGATTAATTTATCTCCGTTCAGCTGAAAAGATGAATCCAACTGGATTGACACTGCTTTGCACATACCCACGTTAATTAGTAAACATTCGATTAATCCTAAATTGATTACCCGGGCCCTTTGATGTCTCCAATTTATTTAGCTGCCTGTCAACAAGAAACAAAAAATCAGAACACGTAAATACTGTGATAGATTTTTCCATTAAATTCGTAATTTAATTGATATTTTTGTTTATTAATACTAAATCTCTTTTAATTAAATTTAAATCATTTTTACTACAGTTTTATCTAAATATTGAAAAAAAAATGACAACAATAATTGTCTTCTAAAACTCATTTAGGGTTTATAATAAACATTATAATTTATATTTAGTAAATATTTCCAAACTTATATATTGATGTTCTTGTGAGATCATGTGTGGTTATAGAGAATTCTCATGTGGTTTATACGCAGTTTGTTTATGTCTTCTACTCTATATCACGGTCTACTTGCTACTTTGATATTTATAGTTGTATCCTTTTTACGGTATCCTAAGTTTCACCCTGAAATCCCTTGATACAATCATCTTATATACTTTAATGTATTGCTGAAATTGCATTTATACTTATACAACGCAAAAAATTATATAAATTTAAATTCATAAACAAAATATTTACTCATAAAATGAGAAACTAAAAAAAAAATTAAAAGATAAAATCATAAATCCAAGTTATTAACTTCTTAAATATATTATTCAACAAAAATATTATTTCATGTAATAAATACAATTTTATAAATTATTGCTGTAAAATAAAGTATCAAATAGAAAACAATATGAATTGTAGAAAGAAGGAAATAACAGTAGGTTTCTACGCTGATGATATCAACCAAAATAATTCAAAATCCTAAATAAATTTCTATATCCATTACTCGCAAATTTCCAGATTAATTAAATTATATGTAAACAAAATTGTTATTGTTGTATTCAGTTTAATATATATAAAGTTTTGATTAGAATTTGGAAAGTTTTTAAGTTTCTGTTGGAGTAAAATATCAAAAACTATTGTGCCAAATTCACAGTGAAAAATCTCAATGGGAACGCAAGCAACGTACGATTAAATCGATTGGAAATATGCCGCAACAGAATATGTGCTCAACCCGGAATTGGCAATCGAAAGGGTCATCAATGGGAGTCTAATTTTGAAAAGGGTAAACGTGTTAAAAAAAAAGAGAAGATATGGCATAAATAAAAACGTACAATATGTCGCTTAACGATAATGATTATTGCAAACTCATTGATCGGCGTCGTCGCAGTCGTAGGCGGCGTCGGTGATGCTGATGCTGATAATACGGCATTATATCTTGAATAAAATGGAACATCTAGATGTCTCCTTTCATATGCCGAATATTGCCCCCACCGAAGCCCTCTTCCAACCTTTTATCTTTTTTCCATTTCCGTTTCCGCTGACACTTTTCCGTACAATTCCGCACGGGATAAAAATGTATGTAGAACTGCTGCGATGGAGCGAAGACAGCAGAACCAATATTTAATCCTGGTACAAGCAGAATGTTAATGAAAACTATTATCCACGTTATCAAATTAACGCAACAACTCGGTGTGTGTTACATGTACAAATATTGACGCACGCAAGTGAAAGAAACCCAAAAGGTTTAATTTACGCTTAGCCACGGTCGCTTTTCAGTGTAATAGTCATAAAATAATAGTTCCTAGATAAATAAAGTCAAGCTCAAATTAAATTTAAAATCTAATTTAATTTAATTATATTTATTTAGCGCATCCTTGAAGATCACCTTTATATGGATGCGTCGGGTCATCACCACCAAAACCCAATTTCTACAAGATTTTTATTCGCCTCTTTATTTTAGTTTAAATAAATTTAGTGTTCTATTATTGTAAAACGTTTTCTGGGACTCGAGAGTGGCCATTTAGCAGTTAGATAAAGTTGGTGTTTGGTCGTTCCGTGTGAATTAGTGTTACTGTTACCATTTTCTATTGGTAATTCGACACCTGCTTTACTATGTTATGTTTCATTGAATAATAGACGAAATGATAATCTTAATGTATTTTTAGAGGTATTGCCAATATTTCAGCTGCAGAAGCAATTATGTTGTAATAAGTCTTAAAAAAGTAATCAATCAAAATGAAAAATAGAGGCTTAAATCCTCGAGGGATTACAAATTTCCAAACGAATATAAATAACATTTGTCAGGTATTATGCGCTTCCGGTCATTAGTTTGCTGTCGGCTGCAATTAAAGATTGCGGTAATAAATAAAATACATCACTTAATCTTAATGAAGATCTCGCGTCTTTTATACTGTTATTTAAGGGACGTTTGCAAGAGAGAAAACCGTGACTCTCTGAGCATCCCTTAAATCAAGTTCGGACTACGTTCTACGAAATTGACAGAAGTAAATAAATCCTTTCGCAACGAGTGGTTGAGTAATCTCGAATGGAACGAAAAGGGATTCTGTGTAATATCCGTTTGATAGTTTCTGTGGATGTATTTATCTCGGTCTGTTTCTGTTACAGGTACATCGCAGTGACCCAGCCAATAAAGTACGCAAAGCACAAGAATAACAGGAGGGTTTGGCTGACGATAGTCCTTGTATGGGTCATATCGGTGGCCATCGGATCTCCCATCGTCTTGGGACTCAATAACACTCCAGACCGGGTGCCCGATGCGTGTTTATTTTACAACAGTGATTTCATTATTTACTCGAGCCTTTCGTCATTCTACATTCCATGCTTCATCATGATGTTCCTTTACTACAATATTTTTAAGGTAAGACACAAAATTAATACAAAAAAAACATAAATAATAAAAACTACTGGTTTCCCAGAATGGACCAGTTGCATAATAACAGTTTTCTTACATATCATAATACAAATCACCCTGCAGATCAAATAATCAAATTGGCAACTTATTTACGTTATTATTAAGTAATTCGAAGATACTTATTGCTTAAAAACGATTATAAATGAAAGTTTATTGAAGTAATTATTTGAAACATTGTAATTTGTTTGTTGAAATAAATACGATTAGGTTTTATGCCGTTGTCGGTTGGAACTTTTACTCGAGTTGTAATGGTATTATAAATTAAGCGGAGGCGCCGGGTCGGACGGTCTGAATACGAACGATTGGATTATTTTTGTTTTGTGCTGATAAAAATGCAGGACGTGTAAGTAAATATTCTAATTGAATGCGAGCTGCATGTAGCTTCAAAATAAAATATCTCAGATTGGATCGAATCGATTACTGAATTCCTTCAGCAAATTTCAGTGTATGCAAACGGAATTCGCCCCCCCCCATATATACATACGCTTCGAAAGACGCGCAGTGAGAAATATATGATGCGGAAATATCGCAGCTCTTAAATTTATATAACGAAAACAAAATTACACCAAAATTATATGTAAATTATAAGTTGCGACCTCAAATCCGGTGGCTCCACCCTTCTTATCCCGTAGGTACATTTATTAAAGTTGGAACTTTAACATACGCCAGCTCTCGCTCTTTGTACAGAAAACTACTATTATAATTATTCACACCAACCCCAAGAGTGTAACAGCCGCACCGCGTACGTGAACTTCACAACGTACACAAAATTAAGGCTCGAGCTTAGGAATCACCCACAGAATCCACTTCACGACCAAATTCCTCTCGTAAAGTATTCTGTTTATTTTGTAAAACATTAATTCTAAAAAAAAAAATACAATCTTTGAAAGGTAATGGTCACAATCCAACTTATATACATAGATAGATGTTTTATATAATCATTATGTAATGATTTATGGCATATACGTTCACATTTGATAATTGATAATTTTGAAACTGTTATGTAATTTATCAACATTATGGAAACTAGGGTAATACATTGTTTGTAATTCGATGAGAACTGCAGCATATTTTGAAATAAAGGGAATTAAAAATGATAACTATTTATAGTAGAATAGAAATTCTCAGTGTAATGCTGAAATTTATTGCCTTCAAGTTTTATGCTTAAATAAGCAGCGTTTCGATGCTTGGGGGATTTGCGTATTTGCATGTTCTCCACTATGTAAGGGCTCGCAATTTTAGTGTTCGCGGATTAACATTACACGATTACTGCGATACTCCAACAGTCGCCGCGTCATGATGTTTAAGCAAAGAATTATATAAAGAGACGACGTTTCATTGCGAATGATGATTTAAATTGCTAAATTGAAATTTATGAATGCCATTTATCCCGGCTACAATAATAAGCGGAAAGTTCGTCTCCGCGCGTTGTCAGCGATGAAACTTAAATTATACCGACGAAAACTAATTTGTTTACGACGGTTTCAGCCGCAAGAAGTCTGATCCTCGAATAATGGCTGCAAAACATCGTTTAGTCACGATAAAAAGATAGTGCGGTAGACGAACAAAGAGATCGCTTCTCCTCCCAAGAAAGCTAATTGATTGATTAGCTTCTTGAGTAATTGTTTCTTTGGCACAGTTTAACTGGAGCAACGAAACTCAATCCCCGTGCACATTTTCTTCTCTTACATAACTCAATGACTCTGTATTTCACTTGCTACTCGAATATTTTTCATCTGTCTCTTTCACGATTGAAGTTGGATCTTTTTTGCTCATTTTTGTTCGTTGTTTGTGCAGGCATTACGAAAACGAGCGATGCAATCGAGGTTAAACCGGAAGCCGTTGCCCAGCGAAATCAAACCAGGATCTGTGATAGAGAACGTTGCCAGCACCAGAAGATTGGCGGAAACCGCTCTCGGGCCGACGACCGTTGAAGAGCCAGCGACCAACACTGGATCAGGATCGGGTGATGAAGATGACGAGCCAGCAGACGAATGCCAGGTTATTTCCAACGATAAAAGCACAGAGTTCATTTTGGCCACTGTTGTCGAAGAAGCAGCGTAAGTCTTTTTTATTAAATTATACTTACATTCATTGATTCACATATGCAGATGTATTATTTTAAACAAATTGCATTATTACAAAACTAGCATTGCTTTAGCATTTTTTAACAACTAATATTAACAACATTACTTGATATATTTCAAGAATAATAGTATGTTAACATGATTTGTTTCACATTCAATTTCATTGATATAAATTTTCGAAAAATTGGAATTCAATCCAATTTCAAATTATATTACTTTTAAATGAGATCAAATATTTTATTTGTTTGCAATGATCTGTTTAAATAATTCGATGATACAGATATATTTGATATTTTTTTTATCAAACCTCGTAAAATGTGCTGTGATCTGATTAATGACCAGAGAAAAAAAACGGACATGAAAAATACCTGCTGCCATAAATGCACACAAGACAAATGATCATACGGAAATGTACATAAATTCATATTTACAATTGTATTCAATAATCAAATTGTATCCAATGTTTCCATTAAAAATATTTCTAAACCTAACAAATTATAAAATGATTTCCTGGAATTTACAGTCAAAGTGAAAAAAAAAAGTTACACAATTACGAATTAGCACGCAATTTATTTGAATTCCCATAGAAATCTATCAGAAATTCAATTAACGGTGTCTTCACAAATTATTAATTTTCTCAATAACTATACACGACACAATTATGAATTTCATGTAATTTCTATGGTTTACATCAATTTAGTTCTATTCACAATTGTAATACATCTATTTTTGTAACTATAACAGTAAAACTGATTTGATTGATTTATATACTTCAAATATTATTTAATTGTGCAAAAATCACATTTTTTTATAACAAGAAAGTATTTGATTTCATAAATTATATAAAAAATATATAATTTGTATGGTGATTACACAATTGTGTGCGATAATCGTAAGTTATAAGCTGCAAAGTTGAAGTACAGCCAGTTATGAAATATGGTTTCAGAAGTGAATCCATCCAAGATTATAATTGTCCGTAAGTTTAGCAACTTATTTTCTTAGCTATTTTAATACATGAATGTATAAAATCAATATTTATAGGAATACTAATATTTATTTCCACTAAGCAAAACCATTTTATTTCCAGTGATATTTCGTATCAGCATAAAAATGATAAAGGCAATGCTAGTTAAACTTTATTGTGCAATTTTAACAGCCGTACATGTTATAGCTTAAAAACAATACACTCTGCATATATGGATAAAAAACAAAAGAAGACCAAAACAAAAATTGTAATCTGATCCATGTTTGTTTCTTTTATTTTCGTTCATAATTCTGAATTGCACACAAAACTAATTAGAGATTAAGCTTATTTCAACTGTGCGCAGAAAAAGAGATGAACAAAAATGGAAACGAAACGGCGTTACGCTATGACAGTTAATTAAATAGGTTTAATATTACAGTACGAAGGGACGATGATGAATTTCCTGCTATATTAAGAAAAATATATCATGCGGTGTATAAAAACGAATGATATATACTCGATATAGAGAGATGTGCTGCATTTTTTTGTTGTGTATAGCCATTCTCGTATACAATAATATTATATAAATCCCAGTTCAGCAATAACACGTTAACACACAATCATTATTTATAGGACACAGCAAAAACTAAATGAAACAACAATTGACACACAACGTAATAAACGTTCGTCCCAGAGGAGGTAAAGTAATCATAGGTATCGTATTGCCTGTCAACCTGCCCCCAATAATAAAACTTGCGTGTATTCATAGCATGGAAAAAATTTGGAATTTTTATGGACTGCACTTTTGCTTTGTTTCTTCGAAGCAATAGCGAGTTTTCCTGTCACCACGAAAAACCCAATTATCCCGAGTCGGAGAAGTTTTTAATTAATTCCCGGTACACATTACCACTATCAGTGTGGACTATATCATTGTAATTAAAATTTATTCGGAAAGTAGTCAACGCAAACTGTTCCCCATTTTCCGAGCACCGAGCCGAAAACGAAAATAATTCTATGCCGTTATAAGAGCATGTGTTCCAAGTGAGAATTAAATTCCTGTTAAGAATTCTCATATTAACTGCCTCTTTGTGCATTGCAGTATCGCAACACCCCCATCCCCATTTCAATGGGGGATTGGTGGCGAAATCGGGTCTGAAAGCACTTCGGCTGGTGGGCGTTTAGAAAGCGGTGATTAGATTTCCAGTTGGATTTGATTCGGGGATGTTATTAGATGTAAAATACGTGTCGGTTCCCCCTAAGGTGATGAATTAATAGATCACTAAGTTTATTGTTATTTGCACGTAACCGTGTCGTTAGTTAAACACGCCGTTATCCCCGAGACGAACAGGACCGTCACTTCCACAAAGTTTTAATTGCGACATTAACTAATGAAAGCCCTAATTAAGGTGATAATAAGAACATATTATATAAGCGTATGTGTGCGTGCGCTCACAGATACGTATAAATGTGCTTCAGAGAGAGAGAGAGAATGTGTGTGTTTCTGTGTGTTAGAGAAGAAACGAGCAAAAAAGGTTTAATGAGATTCATCAAAAACAAACAAGCCGCCTTCAACCTTCATTAACAATTTCGGCACGAAATTTACATTTATAAAAGGTGCCACTGGAAAGTTTAACTTTTTAATTTATATTATTACATTTTTTGATTTAAACTTTTCAGCTCGGAACATCAAGCCAAAAAGTTCAAATTTGTTTTAACGAATCGCGATTTTATTATTAAAATGATACTCTCCCTCGTTTATATTTAAACGTCTGGAAATGAAATTACACATCTGTCCTAAAAAATGTTTCAATATTTTTATATAAATTATAAAATTCAAGTTTTAATTTAACTATATATTTTATTTACAATTGAAATATTCTTTATTTGGTTCATTTATATTGCTTGAACATAACGTGTATTCTGTGTGATGGGAGTCAAACCTACAATTTATTCGTTCACAAATAATACCTGTAAGCTTTGAGCACTTTACTTATTTTTCTTTTATATTTGTATAAAATTCAATAATGGATTTTTACTAGTAGAAATTTTACAATATTTACAAACATTTTTTTTTATATAAAAGCATCTCGTATTATGAAGATTGTAACGTATTTTACGTAAAAAGTGATAAACTTTTAATGTATAAAGTTTCCAAGACTTATTGGAAGTTACTTTTATATAAATGTGAGGAACAAAGTAGAAAAAGTAATAATTCAAAAAATCATATTTCATAGATTATTATTTAAAGAATTATGTGAATATGTGACAATGCAATTGAAAGTTTCTATCTATGCTTTTGCATCTATGTTACAACACATATCTTCTTTAAATATTGGTTTTAGTATAATTAATCAACTCTAAACTGAACTTTTTTATTTTTGTAAATATGTAAAATTCAAATCACGCAATACTGTATTTAATTCATATTTAAAATTGATTAATAGATAACTTCTTAAGCAAAAAGTTATACTTTTTTTTTCAAACGCAAAATTATGAAGAAAATTAACATACATTTAACAATGTTATCTAACAACAAATTGTCCTTAGCTTTTAACCCCGAACATCTCTATATGTAACCGCGTTACATTTCATGCGGTTTAATTAAAATATTCTGCAAAAAGAAAAAAATAGAAACGTATGTACTGCATACAGCAGCATAGCAGAAAATTAACAAGTTGTGAAATGAAATTTAATTATGCACGTTGTTGTTATTTAAAAAAGTAACAACGCTGTAAAACGTGTGTTTTACTTTTTATTTTAATAAAATCCGCGGATTTCATATTTGTTCCAGAGCGTGTAAATTTTTAAACAGATTTCAGTTCCGTCGTGTTTGAAGCATCTACAAAAATAATAATCCTGCACAGGCGGGAAGTTCTTTCACATAATTAAAAAAAAAAGTTTTTTTTTT
>NW_017097188.1:17393-22379 GCF_001412225.1 Nicrophorus vespilloides
GGGAACAAAGCCACGATCGAATCGTATTAATTGTTCGACCATGGTTCAATTGATTATAAAAATGTAAATTTGTTCGGAATTTTTGTTTCTGTTTTTTTTTTTATTGGCGCGTCGCTCTTTGCCCGCCTCGACAATCAGATTAATTTATATGTAAATCTGGATTTGGTTTGTATCTAAAATCTGCGAATATATGTAAATGGCCGAACCCAAAAATAAATAACTGCTGCTACTGCTGAAAAAAAAAGTAAAAAAAATGAGTATATAGAGAGGCAATGCGAAGCAATAGCGTTTTGCGTTCGATAGATTGGAATAAATAATAAATGTTATAAATGGACCCATAAATATCAGTGGTTCGAGCTCGGAGGGTTCCTAACTGGAGTTAATTTAAAAACCAAAGTTACCCCTGGAGACTTCCTAAAGAGTAGTTTCAACTGAGAGCATTCCCTCTCAATTACGTGTGCTACATACATTTGAACGTTCCTAGTTCCAATCCGAACGATCTGCAATGCGACAACAACTGTTCAAAAAGAAACGTCGGACCCAACACAAACTTCCGGAATTAATTTTATCGTTTTAACGGATTTCCATTACATACGGAAAATAAATTCGGAATGCATTTCATTTGAATGCCTATTTTACAGATCGGATTGCGTCAGCGAGACACGAGATGATCTGAAATTTATATTCTTGTCGCAGTCGATACGTAGAGCGTCGGAGCAGGTTTCCCCGAAATAAAAGTAAAGTGTTTACAATCGTTTAAACTTACAAAACGGATTTTTCGTGTTGTGTTGTGTTTCGCTTTGTTCCGAGTTTACAAAGAGTACTCAATCTTCGGAAGGTATCGTAAAATAAAATGTATTTATACATGATATTCAAATATTATTTTCCTGGGATGTAGTCTTATTTTTTTTTGAATATTTTTAAACGATTGTTTGCTTTGAAGATGTTTACAACTTCTGAACGTAAACAAATAAACTTTTTAAGTCTGACAAGACCGGTGTTCGTGTTCGAAAAGTAGGCCACAGCATTAATTATTGATTACTATTACAAGACATTCTGGGAGATCGACAGACATATTTAATTTAAACATTTGATCTTTTTAAACCGTCTTCAAGGAATCACTGAGCATTTTGTGCATATATTAAATATTTAAGTAAACATCGGTTATTACCGGCAATATTTTTATGGTATGATAAAAGTTGTTATTTCTTAATCAGAATTTATGCAAAGTGATAATAATTAAACAGAATTTTAGTAAATATTGCCACTGCAGAAGAAAATAATCTTTCTGCTTTGGTTTCATTATGAAGAAGGTGGACATTCTGCATTTTTATTCAAATTCAAATTAACCGTTAATTTTGGTAATCGATCGACAAATTCTTTCTTTCAAGCTATTATTATTATTATAAAAATTGTAAAGTAACAAAAATACACTGCGAAATGTTTAAATTACTTAACAACTCCAGAATTGATTTCCGATGAATGGGCCGTAGTAATTAATGGACAAAAAAAAGAGCTTGTATTCAATTAGAGCAAATACACATCGATGTATATACATTTTTTTTTTTGTAAACGAGTTGCACGGTCGACTTGTTCAATTAAAATGGGAATTATTGAATCGAAAGCGCACGATTCGGTTATGAATATTGAACAAATTCAAATTTTGCAAGTTCCTCAAATATAGGTCGTCACCATCAGGATTCCTTATATTTCAGTCGTTCTAATTAATTTACGCTTAATTGTAATCTGCGATTGTGCCTCAGAATTCACCATCAATAAATTAAGGGAAGATTGTAGACGTGGCTTATTGTAAACATGCCATAGTTACCGAGACAGAATTGGGAAATACATTTTTCATTTTTGTCTTATGAGTAATACAAAAAAAATACAATTATAAACACGCAGCTCGAGCACGCAATTTGCTCGAATTCCGAGTTGAGTATTTTGATGTACCTACCCCCCCTTCCAGTCTCGAGGGAATAATTAGGGACTCATTACGTCCATTGATGCCAGCCAATAAAATTAATTAATTAAACGGGTGTTCATTCAGTCGCGAATTTTAATTATCACCGGTTCTCAAATATTTTGCTTGTTTTTAATTAGCAACATTTATTTGATCACCACTGTTTTATATACACCGACTAAGAGTTTTAGAATTTATGATTAGCTAATAAATTACCAGAAAATGTATAATTAGTAAATATGAATACATTATTTAGGTTTACGAAGAAGTTACAAATGATTTTTCTAACTTATTATTTATTGTCTAATATTGAGAAATTTACAATTTGAAATAAAAATAATTCAGTATCAATGTTTTTCATAACCACTGCTTTGGCCTCCATTACCGTGTCCGGCATTAAATCCTCCAGAACCAATTCCATTTCCGTGTCCTCCAATTCCTCCTCCGATGCCACCTCCAATTCCACCGCCAATTCCTCCAATTCCACCGCCAATTCCTCCTCCATTTCCAGCACCACCTCCACCTCCGACGTTAACAAATTGAGGTACCGGAACTACAACGGTTTGGGGTACTCTGATTGGAACGGTTTGACGAACGATGACTTGGTATGGTTGTGGTACAGAAATTCCAACTGGCTGTGGTACTGGAACAGGTACGGGCTGTGGAATTGGAATAGTCACCCTTCTGTATTCGGTGACAGGGTATGGTCGTGGAACGATTACTGGCTGAGGAATTGGCACAAATATTTGGACTGCACGTGGTACTACGACTGGAACACGGAACGGAATGGGCACAGCCACCGGTTGGTTTATGGTTACAGGGTATGGTTGTGGGACGAGAACAGGCACACGTTGGCTAATTGTTGTTATACGAGCTCCACCGCCGTTTCCTGCTCCCACACCACCCCCCAATCCATTTCCGGCACCACTTCCGAGAGCAGCCCCTTGGTCACCACCGTATCCACCTCCGCCTCCACCTCCTACTGCTCCTCCTCCTCCAGACAAATCATGACCTCCATCGTCTCCACTTTCACTCCCTCCGGATGAAGAATAGCCTTCGCTAATTACACCACGTTTATCTCTCCTCTCTTCTGCATAGCTGATGGAAATTACAGCGAGGATCACAGTAGCAACCTATTAGCAATACATTATTGATTTCGTTGTATTGAAATATGTTTAACGGTACGTACCAATAGGGTGTTCATCACTGGTGCTCGGGATGTTCAACAAATAGAAGTGATGTCTTACCATCTGCTGCTCGAGCTTTTTATACCATCCTTTACCCATCGTTGCTCTCGATGGAGGGAGTACATTAATCAAAAGAACACATTCGCGTGAATAATGTAACAATACAATTAATTACACAACAAAATTAATAATGCAAATTTAGAAAATGCATTTTTCAATTATTTTTTTTAAGATTGATACATTACTTCTTATTTCAATGCAATCTCTCATACCTTCGTCCAATCGCTTAGTTCAGTGGTTTCCAAACTTCATAAAAGGAATGCGTATTACAGCAATATGGATAAGAGCACAGGAATGTTTCTATACTTGCTGGATTCCCCAAACATTCAGCTTTCATATGCATAAATTTTATTCATTCTATCTATTATAGTTTTCGAGTAAATCAATGAAATGTGAAAACACTGCTTTTTTTTAACGTTCTAATTTCAATTTTTCAATTTTGAACGCGTATTACAGCAATATGGATAAAAGCACAGGAATGTATCTACACTATACAAACATTCAGCTTTCATACGCATATATTGGATTCATTCTATCTATTATAGTTTTCGAGTAAATCAATGAAATATGTAACTAAGCCTTAGTTCAATAAACAACGTATTCCATGACTTAACAATTAAAAAATAATATTTGTAGTTTCAAGTAATTTATTAAACTTTTTAAATTTCTAACTTCCTTTCCAAAAAGTTTACTATCTGATCAAGTGTATTAACCAATTAATTCTCTTATTTTTTCATACTACTTCTATAAATTAATAATTGTTTGAAGTCAGTAAGCAAATGTTTGAAAATTTAACACATTGCATGTAATAACTATATAGATTTATTTTCTACTAAAATCTGTAAAAATGTATATCGTTTATTATTATCATATTTTCGACTAAGGTTCAATTTTATTTTGAATGTACAATGGTTTCAGACCAATCCGGCCATGAACGTAGCACTTATTTTGTGTTAACGTGTGTCAAACAGAGTACTTATTTATTTTTATACAAACGTATTTTATGAATAATTATATAACTACTAGAAGATCTGAATAAAATTCAATTTAGATATGTAGTCTCTTTACAAGTTTCGTTAGAAGAACACGAAAAAATCATAGTAAATGCATGATTGATATGGGAATTAATATAATATTTCAAGGAAATTTAAAATATGTAAACTAGATAAAATAGATAAATACAAAAAATAGATTTTTTTCATATGTTTATTAATGTTTGTTTTCAATATATAATTGTAGAAATTGTGTTCAATTTATGAAATCGACAAAAATAATATATTTAGATATTAGATTATATTTGAATTGTAAGCATTATTATAGGTGTTGCAATTATAAGAACTTTGAGTTAAATTATTTATTGGTGATTTACAAGATTATTACAAATGGTACATTTAGTGGCCATGTCCTAACAAAATGCTAGAAAATCCGGATGCACCATGACCTCCAGAAAAGGACGAAAAATGGCTGCTTCCACCGCCGATTGAAGATCCAGAAGAGTAGCTGCTTCCATGGCCGCCTCCAAATCCTCCAGAAATTCCATGTCCTCCAATTCCACCGCCGATTCCTCCTCCAATACCACCTCCAAATCCACCTCCGAATCCTCCTCCGATTCCAGCACCACCTCCGCCGCCGATGTTGACAATTTGTGGTACTGGTACTACAACAGTTTGTGGTACCCTAACTGGGACAGGTTGAGCGACAGTTACTGGATACGGTTGTGGTACAGGTACACCGATAGGTTGTGGTACTGAAACTGGTACAGCTTGTGGAACTGGT
>NW_017097189.1:0-1595 GCF_001412225.1 Nicrophorus vespilloides
TGGTTAAAAAAGTTCCCCGACCGCTGCTTTACACTGTCATTGTCCATCGACTTGTCTGAAACCTCATTCAATTTACTGTCCATCTGTGATGAACGATGGCCCTATTGCTGCAAGAAGGCTCACAAAGGGCCTGGCTTGACCAGGATTTGAACCTGTGGTAGGGCGACTTAATTCGGCTATTACTCGCCCTGTGTCGTAAATGAGCCAAGAAATTGGCCCTAAAGTTTATCTACAGAAAATTCATTAATCATTACCATTTCGTTATTTGACAGAAGAAATACAAAATTTGTAATTGTAATTGACTGTGCATTAAAAAAATCACTTATTGTAAGATTTTGCAACCAATAAACTTCGTGACACACTAAATGGTAAATTACATTTGATTATAAATAGAAGTTGCAGGTTAGCGGTTATTGGTGTTTGCAAACAACTACATAGCACGTTGGAAATTAATTAATCGTCGTTTCATAATTCGCTCGGTGAATAATTGGCACCTAGTGGCTAGCAGCAGCAGCTAAAACCACCTCGTTTATTGCTTATTGAATTCCGCTTCGAACACAAGCCGAAGCTAATTTCAGAAAATTCGAAAAAACAAAACGAAAATTATGCCGCCCAGAGCATAACTAACCCACTTTCTCTTCAACGAACAATGAAAGGGAAAGTTAGCAAAATATTGCAATATTCCAATCGAATTTTTGCAGATGTCAGCATTCATAATAACAACAACAACAACAAATATCGATCGATCGTTTCGTTATTAACGATTGACGTACAAGTATAATAGCAAAAACCACCGAAGCAGAAGAAGACTTTCCTTCTGCTCTCTCATCCTCCTACCGCAGATCTCATTTTCCTCCAAGTACACATCCACTTTTACTGGGAGAATTTTGAAGTCGTAAATTGCAATGATCGCAGTTCTATCCAGCCGGATCGGAATAAATCTATCTCTCTTTCTCTTTCTATCCCATAGTTTAGTTTCCAACGTCGGCGAACAACAACAACAACAACAGCAACAACACAATTTCCATAATTTAAACTATTACACAGTTACATTCGATTCGAAATCTCGTTCCCTAATCGAATAAAATATACCGGACGGTTGCTTCCAATTTCGAACCTCGATACACCTACAGCACGAATCTCTATCTACAATCGAAATGAACTTTCTTCTTGTTCTCCTCTTTGCTCATCCTTCTCCCCTTGTTTGCCAGCAATTTCCTAAGATTGTTTCGCCAATCTCGCACGATTTCGAGAAAGATCTTAGATCGGATTCGGATCGAACTAAATTTTAGCCATTTGCGATTAATATGATTTATTATTTCATTTAATAAAAAATATACTTATCCATTGTAAGTACAAACAAAACGAGTTCTGTTATCAATGACATATATGTCAGTTACAAAGAGACAACTGTAGCTGTCAGTTCTATTAAAAATGTAGGTTGGTACACCTGTCTAACATTTACATCTCAAATCACGCAAATGTTACTAATGCTCAAGTAAAAACAAAGATTTTACATAATAGATGCATCTGGCATATCTCTTTGAGGCACACAACTTTAAAGAAAATAAAAACCCTAATTACACTGATTTTTT
>NW_017097189.1:1602-12404 GCF_001412225.1 Nicrophorus vespilloides
AAAACATTACTTTTCATTTGTTTTCACTTATTTACGCGTTCACCGTTAACTATATGACTTTGAGTAACTACAATTTTTCGAGGTGGGCACTTTCTAACACACCTAACCCTAAATAGTTAAGATTTAGATTTAGAAGAAAAAAAATATTTATACGTCTTCTGGTCTTAAAATATGACTTAGAATGCTTTTATTCGAAATTCATAGGAAGTCATAGGAAAAACTGTATCAATTTCTATTGAATTTTGTTTGTATACAAAACGAAATTGAAATCCCGCATAAAATAAGCTACTGGCATTTAAAAGCAAAAGACACATTAAGTTAATTGGAGATGTAATGAGATTGGATGTGGTTGTACAATAAACCGAGTGTTGTGGGAATCGCGATTGTAATTAATTTTAGAGCCGAGACAAACAAGAACTTGACTTTCATTTCCATAGCAACCTACTGAACAATGACTCACCATGAGTACGGCACTAAAAAAACGGGGAACTCTTACTTTTTTTTCTTTTTAGAACAATCGTAAAATATTACACACACGCGCATTGCATATAATAATGATTTATTGAAAATGACTTATTTTATTATTATTATTTCTAATAATTTGGCCGAATTGTTAACATTTTTACAAGCAATTAAATGTTCACACACAAAAAATTTAAATTGAAAATTATCAAATAAAATTATTAGATTAAGCATTGATTAAGCTAAATTATGCAAAAAAAAAGTTAGTTGTGCTTTTGATAATTCATCGTGAGAAAAATTAATATTAACAACAACGACAAATTCATTAATATTCCTGTTTCGATTGCAGTTTTCTTGTAAATGTCTTAATAAATGAATAATATTTATACTTTATACGGAGCCGTGCATAAAGGCGTTCGCGTATTCAGAACGTGTAATCTCGTCTTTTATCTCGTAGGAAATTATAATTGATATAATATGCATACACGGCATAGCATTTTTCTTCCTCGAAACATTCCTCTTTGCATTTTAAACTGCTTAAACTTAAAAGAAGCATAAAGGATAATAGTAATTTATTTTGACATTGGCATCAACATCTCAATGACGCAACAATATCATGAATCGTACTTCTTGTTATTCAATTCTTCGAAGAACAAAAAGTCTTGGAAAACGATGCGAAGAGTAGCAGAGGTAAGTAACAACATTATCATTATCATCATCATCATCGCAGGTTTCAGCTTTCATCTATTGGCTGAGGAACAGTAGGTGTGCGTAAATAATGTAGATTCCTAATGGTTGTGTGCATGCATCGAGGAAATCGAATGTTTTGCGATTCTCGGTTTGTTTGCAGGTATGTATCGCATTGCAACAAAGAATTGAGTCAATGGAGCAAGTTTATGGGCGAACGTAGAGAATGAAGAACAGTGGGTGTGCTCGAATAAAGACAAAAGTCAGCAGAGATGGTGGAGAGAGGCTCGAGTGGATGGTTGTAATAAGGCGGCAGTTGGAAGGAATGATGGAGCAGCAAATGAAGGAAATGGTAGGATGGCAGATGAAAAGGAGGATTATCGCCGCAGGAGAGGACCGCTCGGCGTCTTCAATGTCCGTCCTCCCGAGTGTAACGCGCCGTGACTTCTCCTCCTCCTCCTTCACTACATCTTTCTCTTCACTAAACCCCCGCACCCGACCACCGTTCCTCGACGCAAACAACAATAAAAACAGCAACAACAACAACAACAAGAGCAGCAACAGCAGCAGCAGCACCACCGGTCATTACACAAATATTTTATTATGAAGAAAATGCACGGTCGATAAGGTCCGTTCGACCGAGGCACTCTCATTATTGAGCCGTTTCCATCCATCGCGCATCTTTGGACACGATTCCCATCTATCCGATCGAAAATCCAGATCTCCAATGTAATCACTACCCGTCGAGGACGGAAGAACTAGTATTCCCCCATCCGCAAACTACACATTGTCCGCAGATAAAAGAAAAACCATACCCTATATTTCAATCGTTAACTTAACCTCGGAAGAGGAACTCGTAACCGCCGCACTCGAGATACACACACGAGATAAAAGCAAATTTCAATTATTTTACCTGCAAAATTCAATAAGGAAACAACTGTAACGTACAGTACTCGACTTTCTACTGCATTAAAACATATCTTACGGTAAAAAATGAAGAATGATCGCAGTTTAATCGCGTCAATATGTATAATTAAATTTATTACAATATATTTAATGTTAAGATTATTGTTTAATAAATGTTAACCATAAGTCAATGTAAATAATCCATATAAAATGTCTGGTGGTTACATATTATTACCTAGTTGTGTCGCAGCATAATGAAACCTCTGTCCGTCATAGATTTATACTTTTTTTTGGCAATATAAGAAAGGACCCTTTTCTTGTCGTAATTTATGGGGTCTCTCTCTTTTCCGGATTGGCAACATAATTTTCACCGTAAAAGAGGCGGATAAAGGAAACGACCAACGAAGGGCCTCTCCCTCAGGAAACTGGTCGAATCAATCATTGGAGCGCATTTTATTGAATGGAAATAAAGTACAGCCACTCAATGGATCCGGAGACGTGTGGATGTGTTGGAAGTCGGAGGCGGTAGAGGTGATAAAAATAAACAGGCCCAAAACAGTTTCTCGTTTTCCCGTTTTTATGTCCGTGCCAAGAGGAGGACGGTCTTTCCTCTCCATTCCTTTACTCTCGCACCTCCGTCCTCCCCCAACGCCGTCGGGGCTCGTAAATCGCATCCGTTTAAGTGAAAATAGTCGGGAACCGTTTAGATGCTGGGGGGGAATCCCCTTTGCACGGATTTATTTCCGTCGCTCACGTTTCAAGTGTCGATAAAAGTAACGTTCGCAGAATAAGGGGGGAAAGGTGAAAACAGGTGTGTGCATGTGTAAAGTATACTCACATATACAGGGTGTGTTGCTTGAAATTGATATACTGCTGCATACACACTATACATCTTTATTTTATGTCAGTTGTACCAACTGAAATTCACTTTTGCAATTGCTGCTATCTGATTTGATATCATTAATGATGAACAAAATGTTAGTTGATTAGTTTAACATTACTTTTGAGAACAAAAGTTCGTTAGTCATTTCCAACAATCAAGCTTTCATAATGAGCTTCACATAATTATAATCCGACCTAAGATGCATAATTAATAATCGGCTGGGAAATCATAATTAAGGTACATTATAATTTCATTTCAGATGCGTCAGATAAAAATACAATTCATGAAATTATGAACAAAATGGAAATAATAAGTTTGAATATTTTGAGTAGTTTTTTTTTTGTAATAAGAAATCAAGGTTACAGTCATATTTCAGTTTCGTAATATACATAGTGTGGTTGCATCATTAGAAATGAAAGTTAATTGCGGATAATGTTTTCTGAGAAGAAATATTCACCTGTGCATATGGATGAAAATTTAAATAAATCTGCTATATTTATTACCGCGATTCCTAATCTGATGGTGGCCGCATGATGGGGAGCATTAAAATACAGGCATAACTTTCCGATATTCAGATAGATTTTTTTTTTCCTTTTCGTAATGAAGGAACGCACTGTATATGAGCCCTGTGTCTGCCATAAAATCCGAAACGTTTCATTGCGGCGACATTGGATTGAAGAAAAAGAAAATGCGGACAAAGGAAAGGGAAATTTATACGCGAGTGTCTCGTAACGTCGTCCTCCACACTTAATCGACAGATGTCACCCTCCGAACACCACCCTCTACTACCTCATTTAATTCGTTATTCAGATCGGCTGCTCGGATTTTCTGCTGATTAGATTATATATCCACTCAACGAAATCAAGTTTTAGATACCGGAAGAATGTGCCAGACGTTTTGAATTTAAACTGCAAGATTTTCACGAACATTACTTAAATAGCGTATTATTATCAAAGAGGAAATTTTTAAAAAAAATCTAACGTTTTCTTCTCAATTCAAAAAGATGACAAAAATAATCATTAACTACGAAAGTTAACATTTATATTTTCATGATTAATGTTTCAATGTTTCTTTATGGACAGAAATTTATAATTATTGAGTTCATAACTTGAGTATTCTTGTAGTCTTTTTTTTATTTTACATTTTACGATGTTTGTTTCGCTCTTAACGTGTTCTGTGAGTATATTGTAGTCAATTATGACATAAACTGTTAAACTTCTGCTTTTAAAAGTTTGTTCTGTTGAGTTCTAAACTTTGGATTTTTTTATTTCAAGTATGATAATCATAGGCTTATATTTTTAGTACAACAATAACTCGTATAGTCCTGCTTCGATCAGTCCGTATTCACTATAATAAAAAAAAAACTAAATTTTAATTGAGAAAAATTGAAATAAATCCAAAAAAAAAAAATGTACATAAAATATTAATTTCAGTCAAGTCGGTTTATTTTTTTTGTATTTAGTTCTTCGATTAGTCCAGTTTTAAGCAGTCCAGAAAGTTCATTTATAATAGTTATTATGTGGAAATATTTCGAAATTCTTCAACTATTTTTCAATTACACATAATATTTCAATTACAAATTGTTTTGATTTAATATTACACGTGATAATTCAAAGAACGCCGTGTAACACATTCTATAAATCTAAGTAATATAACAATAAAGTTTATTGAATGGAATCTGTGTGAAATGTGTAAAATAGGACTTTCTCACGTTACTCGTAAATCTGAAACAATAGCCTCAAAGCCCACGTACGAATGTTTATATGTTTTCAGTTGCATTTTTTTTTTAATATGACCACACACACATATATAAATGCACACGAATCATTACAGAAACAGTCTTATTTCAATCAAAATTGAATATAGAGTGTGCAGCATGAGGAAATTCACTCGTCTTGGAAAACGGTGAAATTATAGATATAAATTATTAACAATCGACGAGAGTGGGCGAAAGATTTATGATGGTTTACAGTCAAACGCAATTAGAATGTTTGTATTTCATGATTTTATTTAATGGACGTGGGACGTGTTGTTGCCATTGAAGAAAAACGAGTGTTAACTACTTTATTTACTGTTTCATTTCTTTTTATTATCATTTATTAATGGAATAATTCTTTTAAAACAATAAGAAAAAGTAATTATTTTGTAAATTTCGTTTTGGTTAACAATGAACATACACAATTTCACTTGGTGAATAATTTAAATGTGTACTTTTTATGAAAACAATGAATATAATAAGGTCAAGGTCATTTATAGAATTATAGAAAGGAGATTGGAGATTATTATATATCCGAAATGTATAAATAAATTACGTTTATTTGAAATTTGCGTATACTTTTGGAGTAACTTAAAATAGAATAAAAATTAATTTACATAATGTTTAATGCTGTGTCCCAGGGATGGAATTCTGGACACAGTGGAATATTATCTGGTATTGTCGTTGCTTTTTCGAACGTTCTTATTTCAATTTTTCAACTTTGAACGCGTATTACAGAAATATGGATAAGAGCACAGGAATGTATCTATATTTGCTGGATTCCCCAAACTTTCAGCTTTCATATGCATATATTGGATTCATTCTAAATCAATGAAATGTGAAAACACTGCTTTTTGAAACGTTCTTATTTCAATTTTTCAACTTTGAACGCGTATTACAGAAATATGGATAAGAGCACAGGAATGTATCTACACTTGCTGGATTCCCCAAACATTCAGCTTTCATATGCATCTTTTGTATTCATTCTATGTATTATAGTTTTCGAGTAAATCAATGAAAACACTGCTTTTTCGAACGTTCTAATTTCAATTTTTCAAATTTGATCGCGTATTACAGCAATATGGATAAGAACATAGGAATGTATCTATACTTTAGCAGATATTTGGAAAATTACTCACTGTTTATAATATTCACAGTTTGGAAAATGCTGCATTAAGTTATGTCTATCAAAATAACATAAAAAAAAAGTAAGAAAGTAGAATTTCAGGAAAAATTAAATTGAAAAATATTAAAAGAATTGCAAACAATTATCAATTTGAATGAAATATAGTCGACAATATTTACAGGTGTTGTTCAAAACTTCTGCTTCCAACAAAGATTTATCATTTTTAATTATCACACTTTCAGCAATACTTGGTATCTGCACGAATCCTCCTTCACAATATATAATATTTATTGTCTCAGGATGAAACTTGTTCAAGTTTTAATTAAGACCCAGTCCAGATTTATTCGCGTGCGTCCGAGTGAGTGTGTGTATATGTGAGTGTGCTAGGTGCAAAATTATTTATCACCTCTGATTGCCTGTATCCTTAGTCCGTCTGGCGATGCACGGCACCAGATCGTCTTCTCCTTCCGGAATCAGGCTTGAATTACGGCCGTTTCCCGGTGGGACGTCCAAACCGGTAGTGGTGGGAGGAGGATGATGATGAAAAGGGGCCGAAGCGAGCGACAGCCGGCGTCGCGACGCTCGTGCCACCCGTCGCTAGATTTACGGCCTCTATCTGGACAAATTAATTAAACGATTTGCCTTCCAACGACAGCCACTGCGACCAACAACACGGAGGACGAGCAAACATAAAAAAAGAGTATATACATAGGAACCTCTAATAAATCGCAGGCTTCCTTTTTTTTTGTCCTTCTCTCTCGATTAATTTCAACTGCCGACGACATGACGTTTACTGATGATGTTGACAATAAAATTGTCAATTTGTTACGCCGAACGTTGTTACAAAGGATTTATCGCTGTTAGTTTTTTTTTTTCAATTTTAAAGTGATTTGATTTATTGACCAAAAATTAAATTTTTGTTAACTTAATCAGAAACAATTAATGAACTATATTAATTATTGCATTGAGAAATTCATTATAGTTATTTTTATTTGTTGCAGATTATAAAGAATTTTAAGAAATTTTATAATCAGTCAAAATTACATTCGGTGAATTATCTCAAAAAATTCACATTTCGTTGGCCTCTCTGTTCTTTCCGATTTAACGGCTTTTCATTTACCAGATTAAACCACAAACAATAAACCAGCTTAAGCAAAGTATTCGTGAAGGAATTATCAAATTTGGTGCCAGAAATACATTAGAAAGAGGGGTCTATATCGCAATCCCGACAACAATATCAAAATCTTGACAACCATAATCCTGACTGTATCAGAATCTCGACAACCATAATCCCGACTATATCGAAAATTTTTACAATAACATTTTTAAATTATTTCGGAGCGTAGTTATTATTAATTTATTTGATTTTGTTGAATTATTCATTATGAAATAATCTCAAATACAATAAGATTATTAATTGTTATTATTTATAATTAATAACAATTTAAAAGTCACTACACTCCGGAATAATTTAAAAATGTTATTGTAGACATTTTCGATATAGTCGGGATTTTGATACAGCCGACAACCATAATCTCGGTTGTCGGGATTTCGATACAGTCGGGATTTCGAACGTCGGGATTTCGATACAGTCTGGAATTTTATTCACGGTATTTCGGTTGTAATTACATATCAACAAGAAAATGAAAGTAATTTAAATGATATTATTTTCCACACTTAAATCAGAAAAATTCTAACAAACTCTACTTTCATCTACAAAAGAAAAATCTAATAAAATTTTACAATTACAAAAGTTATAATCAGTCAGTCGACATATACAGCTTACATGTAATATGCAGAAATCTAATAATCATGAGAAGTACTGATCACTTGCATAGAATAATAATTCAGTCAAACTTTAACAAATTTCTTTTCAATGATCAAATTTTATCACAGTTTATCGTCATTATTGAAAGTTATTTTTTTCTTAATTACATATCAAAACAATTCTTCATGATGATGTAATTTATCATTTTTATATAAAGAAAATAAATCAAATAATTCTTAATTTCATATATTGTCATATATTAGATAAAACTACAAAATCACAATGTATGCTATATTTTGTGGTAATTTATATTTGATTTCAAATTAATTTATATACATTTTTTTTGTTTTATGTCACAAAAGGCCTGGCTTAATCAGGATTTGAAAATGTATTAACTTTTGTCAATAAATTTACTTCATTATCGATTATTAAAATTTGCTAAATTTTGAAAACATTATTTTATAAGAAATAAAATGTCTTTTATATTTGTAATATTAAATAGTATTGGTTATAGTAGTTCTTGAATATAATTGTTTCAAAATGTATTTTAAAATCCTGTTTCCACATAATAATCTACTCTTAATTATAAATGTCGTCTAATTAATAAAAGTGTAGAAACGAATACACATTGAATAATTATATTACACCTAATTTGTTTCGAAAACACATCCGAAATTATGATAAATATTCCGACTATTTTATAGAGAAAACAGAAAGCAATAACAATAATTTTAAAAAGATGTTGGAATGGCGACGAAAGAGCAACCGTTCTCATTTGGATGAAAGAAAGAATGCGACTGTTGCAATGGCGAAATAGTAAGTTGATTCCGGAAACGGAGTCAAAAGCCTAATTAGCAATTAAGAGAAACAACGCGTGATCTTGGCATTGAAGGAGGAAAAGTGTCCGAGCGCTCGAAGGGCGCACTAACTTAGATAATTTAACGCCGCGATTAGCAATTAAAACCGGATCAGGCTCTGCCGGCTAATTAAGCACGGGATTCTTTCGAACGAAGATCGGTTTCCACAAATACGAAGAAAGCGGAAAGATTGCGAACAAAAAAAATTACAAGATGATGATGATGATGAAGAAACGTTAACGCGGCGAAATAAGGAAATTTAATTAGCGAACTTAAAATTCTTATAAAAGTGGAACGCGTCACACTGTATACGAACACGTGATCAATTTGGAACTAATTATAATTAATTAACTTAAGTTTTTTTTTTAACTTCTAATATAATTGTATTTATTTTGTCTTAAATGTAACAAATTTCATTTTCAGTATCAACAATAATAATAATTAAACATACTGTTTAATTAATATTTTACAAGTAATTGATCAATAATTGTATAATATCCATTGATCTTGTATTCTTTAAACTAAATAAGAAATTAAACCAATTGATTGTGAAAAAAAATTACTAAAAAATCTTTAAAATCTTCTTTAAATAAAATTGATTATAAATAGTTACATTCATAAGTTAGTACACATAACTTCAATACTTGTAAAGTATATAACTGCATCTGATTATGCAATAAAATCATAAAAAAAGTTTATTACTTTTCGAGTTATTATCGAAAAAATGAAAACATCCATTTTTTGGCAAATTCAATTCACTTTTTTGCCAATTTCTAAAGCTCATAGCAGGCGACTCGACGGAACTACGAAGATACCAGTAGACTCGTTGGAAAGGTTAGACATTCGGCTTTAATACGAGTGGTCGATGATGTAATTATCTTAAGGGGTTGTCGAGAAATTTGTACTGTTTCCAAGAGTTAAGCATGTATGATCAGCTCTAACTAATCTACCTATATCTGATTATACATGTAAATTATCTAACGCTTGGTTTAGAGCAGTTTCAGTCGATAACTTTCTTAATTTAAAATAAGATTAATCGATTCCATCGCGACACGCGTATTTTTTGGTCCCGCTTCCCACGAAGCTTAATTAATTCACATATATATATATTTTTAAATCTATCTACTAAAAAAAAAAACTGAAACTGGATTTGTTTTCCTGCTGTCTCCACACTTTTCTTTTCTTCGTTATGGGCAGACTATGCGCGCTGGTATTTGTCGTGACTTGCAGACTTTGGTGCACTTTATTTTTGTAACTTAATATCGCCCATAAGGAACTAGCTTACAGCCATTTAACACTTCACTGCCTGTGTAAACCACAATATAAAATGAAACTGAAAACGGAGCAAAACGAAGCAACGAACGGACATTCCGTTGGACTGCTACAATGAAATTAGATTATCATGGGATTAATTTCTTCAACAAGTATTTTTATTTTGCTGAACATTAATGTTATATTATTGTATTGTAAATGTAGCAATTGTTAAGACACGAGTGTGAAAAAAATGCATCAGTTGTTTTTATAATTGCAATATTTTTGTGAATAGAGATTCATTTGTAGCACATAATAACAATAACAAATACATTTATACTTACAAATAAAAGTGTTTAAAATGTTAAACATTTTTTTGCATTTTGTGTGTTGAAACACAATTGTGGTTAAAGAAACGTTAAAACTTAGGACTATATGAGGTAAAAGAGCTTTAAAAAAAATGATACAAATATTCCATCAAGATTTTATTTATTTGGCATTGAGTAATTCTCACAATTTTTTTTTTATAAAAAAAGCAAGAACAGGACAATAATACGCATGTTTATAAGGATGATTAAAATATAAAATCCTATTCCTATAGAACAGTACATCATTGTAGAAATAAACAATTACTATCAGATTTGGATCATTATTTATAGTTGGATATAAAATGTCTATCAATTGAGTGATTTGTTATTGTCATTGAAGGAATTGTAGTGAAATAAACAAGGCCATTTGAAGTCAAGAATGTGCCTTAGTTATTGCTTTAGAGCAGCGGTCGGGGAACCGGGGTAAATTACCCAAAATGGGGTAAAAATGAATTTTTTTTGGGTAATAGGGAAATTTTTCTAATTTCATCTTTCCAAACTCAGAGAGCGGTTCTCTGACTACTTTTCAGATCTTGATGTACAAAACTGTGAATTGGGTTGTAGATCCTTTTAAATGTGAAATTACTAACATACCAGAAAAACCTCCAGGTTTGGCAGAGGCAATTCTTGAACTTCCATCCAATACTGAAGCATGTATTCAATTTGAGACCAAAGCAAATCTTTTCGTCTTTTTGGTTGTCAAAGACTGCAAAGGCTTTCAAAATTGCACATGAGGAG
>NW_017097190.1:0-3013 GCF_001412225.1 Nicrophorus vespilloides
TTCTGTAATATATCGAAGGTTTTCCTGTATATAAATTTATAAATATTTCAATAATAAACATAAATTATTGTATATAATCACCCAAAAAACATACAAAAAGCTAATAACATAGAAGTGCAATCAACAAATGAGTTAAATTTTCTTAAAGCAATTGAAAAAAAAATGAGTTTTTTCTTTTAATAAAAATAATTTTGACAATATTCCAAATAACATGTATAAAAGTAAATATATAATATAATAAAAATGTAATTAAGATTTGATAAATATTTATACTGAAAAATTATTGTAATACAGTAGAATTTTCATTAATTCGAAAACCATTTTTAAGAAAGACATTTTGCAACAATTTGAAATTGCAGACTTAAAATTATGAATGATTGTTTCATTATTTAAATTCAATGTGCAAAGTCTTCGATCACGTTTTTCGCATGATGTGAAATTAATATTAATGCATTTCACCATCACAATGAAACGATATGTAAATTACTTATGTAAGATTAACCGAAGATTATATTGTCATCGAACCAATTTATTATTTGTAATTATAAATTAATTGGCGGATAATCTAAGATCAGACAATGAGAACAATTAATTTTAACAAAAAATATGTAAAGAATTTTAATTATCTAGTCTATTTTTTTCCCTTTACAATTCTTAATAAAATCCAAATAAACATTTTACATTTGAATTACATTTTTAGATTATTCAAAAACATAATACTCTTAAAATCTAAGCTTAATCTTCACTTAACTAAAACTAGAGGGATTTAGTTTTAAAGATTTAGATTAAAATATTTTTAAAGTTTAATGATTCAATGTTAATTGTTGATTAACTATTTAACTTTTTTAAATGAAAATTTAAGGTTTAATAAATTAAGCAATAAAGAAGTTAATTATAAATATAAATTTGACTTTAGACCAAAATTTGTCCATGTTTCTACAGTTCCATTATTTTGACAAAGAAATAATTCAATAAATTTACTATTATATTCATTAAAAAAATACAATTAATTGCCTATTGAAATTAAAATTATAATTTAAAACTTTGATAAGTACATACTTTTATAATGTCTATATATCATTTTTGAATGAATCGTTTTGTAAATTAAAAAAAATGTTTTTTTATGAATGATTGGTTTAAATTTAAGAAAATTTAATAATTTTATGTATATACAAAAACAGTAATTTTGACTACATTGTGCTTTAAAATATTAACAACAATTAATATATTATCAATTAAAACAAATAATTTCCTTACTACAATTAATTCTAATAATTATTATTTGAACAGATTGTAAAAAGATTTTATTATTAACGTAGTTGATAATATAAAAAAAAACTTTCTACAAAAAATGAAATATTTATTGCATAATCCTCATTTCTTTTCTGTAATTACTTCAATAAATTTACATAATTATTGGTAAATAATTTACAAAAAAATAATTACAATGTTAATAATGGATTAATTTTATAACAAAATATTTACATTTCCAAAGTATATATAAAATTCTTACATAGTTTTCATAATATTCTATAACTTTAAACAATAAATATTTTCTTTAAAAGTTTTACTAAATGAAATGAATTTAATTAAATTTTGATAAAGAAATAAATCTTCTATTTGATTATTATATTAATATTTTTTTTTTAAATTGAAAATAGTTATATAATTCTAAAATCCATATTGGCAAGGTCCATATAATTCTTGAATTGAACGTTTCGCAACAAAAAGTATAATAGTTTATTTCTGAATGATTCAATTTTCTAAAGTTTATAAATATTTACAAATTATTTATTAAAAAAATATCTAATTAAAAAAAAACAGTTTTATTTTTATGAAAGATTGGTTTACATTAATGGAATACAAACGTTGATATTATATATTAATATTAATTATATAATTCTTATTTGAATTGAATTAAAAACTTTCTACAGTAAATATTCACAAATTGTGAAATATTTATTGCACAATGCTCATTTTTTTCTGTAATTACTTCAAAAATTTTACATACATTTTTGGTAAATAATTCACAAAAAAAAATATAAAATAAATTACGTAACATAATATTGTACATTATATACCAGCACACAAGGAAGAGTACAGTTATAGCAAATTGAATCATTATTGAATTAACGACGCGAATTCCGAGCGTATAATAACCGGTACCACGGTTCCCTGCCCCTTTCACATACTTTTTCTCCCTTTTCTCCTTTACATTTTATATATAATTTCTCTCTCTCTCACTCTTTCACAATTCTTTATTATTCTATTTTTTTTTCTTGTCTCTCTCTTCCGTTTTGTATTTATTTTTAGTTTGCCGACAACGGCCATTTCTGCCGCAATTATTTTAATTGCGTCGAAAAAGTTTTCCGCTCCCGAAAATCACATTCATTCATTCATTCTTCAACGTTGTTTATTCTGCATTCGTTTTATAGTTACGTTCCGCATATCCAAAATAGAATTAGAATTATTAATCGTCGCCCTTTTCTAAGGGAACGCGAATCAAAGGACATATATGGCCTCCAACAATAACAACAGAAAAAAAAATGGGAGAAAAAGAGAGAGAGAAAGAGGGGAGTTCTAGCTTGTACCATTCATCATCATTATTTTAATGGCGCCGATAAAAAAGACACAAAACACTTTACCACCTCGAATAATAAAAAAAAATGCAGCTACCACTGAACTAATTTGCTATTAAAAACTGTATAGGAATTAGGTTTTGTGTACAATGTAATAAATTATGTGTGTCAAAATTATAATTTATTAATTTGTTTCGTATCATCAATAAGAAAAAAATAAATTAAAATATCTAAATTTGTTAGATAATTTCTCAAATAGTTATCGACCAGAAAAATAATTGTATTAAAGTTTACTTTATTAATTTGTTAATTACTATTAGTAATAATAGTTTCTTCCATATGTGTATAAAAACTCATATTGCTATCACCCATTATTTTTCATATCCGTAAAACACTATGCTTAACTTCCACAACAATACAAACTTAAATTACTT
>NW_017097190.1:3026-25351 GCF_001412225.1 Nicrophorus vespilloides
TATTTTGCTTAATTAAAACTTAATATGTTTGTACATGTTCAAACCAGTCTATATTCAATCCGGACTAATAGAAACCGCACTATGCAAGGTATTGCTGTATACAATCAAATATTGACTTAATAGTACGGCTAGATTCTGGACACTTTGAAACCGGATTAATCGAATATTTTAAACATGCATAGTAAGAAAACCGCACAAAAAGCTACATAAGTCTATAAAGTGGAAAAAGATCATTTTTAATTTGTTTAATTAAAACTTAGTATGTTTATACATTTTCAAACCGGACTATAGTAAATCCGGATTAATCGAAGCCATATTATTCAAGGTATTGCTGTATATAATGAAATATTTAATTAAAAGTACGTCAAGATTCAGGGCTGTTTGAAATCGGACTAATCGAAAACTTAAAACACGCATTAAAAAAATCGTTCAAAAAAGGACATAAGTCTATAAAGTGGAAAAAAAGATAATTTTTATTTCGCTTAATTAAAACTTAATATGTTTGTACATGTACATGTATAGTAAATCCGGACTAATCGAAGCCGAATTATGCGAGATAATTCCATAAAAATTATTAATTATTTTGTATATTATTTTTAATCATAACCAATTTTATATTAATATAAAAACTAAAGCACTAAACTTAACTTCCAAACAATACAAACTTGAATTACTTAATATTATTTGAATCAACAACACATCATATACTTTGCATAATACGACAAGATTCTGGACTATTTGAAACCGGACTAATCGAAACACTGTAAACACACATAAAAAAAACCGCACAAAAAGGACTAATAGAGGCAGCACTAGGCACGTTTCGTATTCTTATTTAAATTACAATACATCAAATACTTTGCATAGTGCGGATTTCACCAAGATTTCGGACTGTTTGAAACCAAACTAATCGAAGATTTTAAAACCGGACAAAAAAAGACTTGAGAATGATATTTTCTTGTAATCATTTATTATTAGTTTGCTTAATTAAAATGTAGTTTTCTTTAATTTCAAACCGGACGAATCTGAACCGCACTAAGTGAGGTATTGCTTATTAGTAAAAATTGAAGTAAAATTAAAACATATGAATTATTAAATACAATTGGTGGAAAGAAGAAACCAACTACTATAGTAAAGTTTATCAAAGCCTCATTTATTTTTGGTAAATTTAGATTATGTGTCTTCAACCAAACCCATTATTTTCTATCCTAATAATCAAGCTTTGTTAGGTCATTATTTTACAAAAAAAAGTCACAAAAAATTAACGATGAATGAAAGAATTAAGTGGACACATAAAAGCTAAATTTGTATTCTAGTGAAAACTGTAATAATAATGGTGAACTCTATAAATTATAAAATATACTGGAAATTATTAATAAATATTTTTCACAATTTTACAATATTTAAACTTACATTTTTTTGTGTTTATTCAATTATAATACTTTTTTTTGCCACAACTAACGACATCTATTAACATTCATGAAATTATCTTCTCCAGATGAATTACTTTTGTAAAATATATATATAGATAATAGAATTAAAATAAATAAAATATGATTTTGTATCAATTAGTAAATCAAATAATGGATTTAATAAACATATTAAACTTTAACTGTAATTCTTATAAAACACTAATAAGTAAATTATTCTCAATAATACTCAATATCAACTAATATTCATTTGATTAACTGACAACTGACAATATAAAGTATACTCTAATTTTGATATTAATATGTAGAGTAATAAATTTGATCTTATAAACAGTATAGATTCAAATTTGAAACACAAATTTAATCTAAATAAAACTGAATATCAACTGTAATATCTATTATATAATTGATGGAAGAATAACAACAATTATAATTGTGTATCGGAGCAAAAATAAACTTTGGACAGTGTAAAATATCAGGAAATGCAGCGTAGTAGAAAATTAACTTGAATACAAACAAGGAAAGAGGGGAGAACTCCAAGTTAAGTTTTAGGAAAGTCTACTGATTGTTAAAGTAAGTTTTCACGTAAGAATCGAAACAAAACAAAACTTAATTTATTAAGTCTTTCTAAATCCAATTTGTTCATGTGACATTATATGTTATACAATTAATGAGAAAGTCTAATATTGAAAATTGTAATTATTTTCTTTACTATTGCATAGAAAAATATATTATAAAAACTATAATGTGGAAGTGGTAGAATTTTTCAAAAGAAACAGTAAAAAATGTTAATAATGATAGCCAATATACAATTCAAATATCAAAAAAATACATTTTTTTTGCATTATTACATAGAAAATTATATATAAATAAGTGTAAAACGTTTTAAATTATTTCATCCAACTTTAATAAAAAATAAATATATACCTATCGCTCGTTTTACACGGTACTTTCTTGACAGTTATAATTGAAATTTACACGTTTTTCTCAAGAATCTATCAAGAACCGTGTAAATCGGGGGTTAGGTGTATATTTCTATACTTATAACAAGGAAAAACATGATTTGAAAGATTTCTTTACTTAATGAAAAGTATTAATTACTTATCTCACCTCATTATTTTATACCAATTAGTGATTTATGGATATATAAAATATGAACTTTCGATTTGTATCATGATGGTAGATCTTGAAAAAATAATATAAAACGTTTAATTAGAAATTTGGTTTTTGAGTACATCCAGATTATAGCTATGTTATAGTGTGTATACAGAAACGATTGTGTAGTGGATTGGAACCAATTACCGGGCGTCCATTTTGCGATTACCTCTTTTTAAAGTCTCGCATGTCCGGCACTGCAGGGTGGTTGTTAAAGTCTCGTTTGCTCGCTCTGCGTGCTCGCACCACTCGCTCCACTCGCCATATTAATGTTGTAAGATTATGCTAATTCCGCATATACATAAACATCTACTTAGATTTAGATCGAAGAAAAATAACTCACCGCTCCTACCCTCTCTCTCTAACACTCCTCAGTGTCTCTCTTTAAGACAAGAGTATGGTTGTCTTAAAAAGAGAAACGAAGACGGATCAATCTCTCTCTTTTAAACACACCTCGAGTCTCATTCTTAAAAAAAATATATTTATCCTCTTTGTTAGAATTTGGTTGGGAGAGGAACAACCGCGGTAATTCAATTAATGATCCACGTGGAGGAAGAAAGAAGCCGCTTTGTTCTTCTTCAACTTGTTCCTCTTTTTTTTTCTATTTGCCTTTCTCTCTTTTGTGTTCTTCTTTTTCTGATTTTGAAAAATGGGCCCGGCGCTTTTGGTAAATGAAGACGTTTCTATTCTCTTAACGCGCGCGTCTAATGATAATAAATTCATTCCTCGTGTGGCGTCGTCGTCGCCGCCGCCTCTGCCGCCGTCGCCGCACCCCGAGATTCCTCTTTTCATTTTTGATTCGTGTTTTCTAATGACAAGCGATTAATAATTTTACTCGGGGATGATGACCGACCACAAATAAATTAAGCTATCACAAAAGATAAGCAAAGGATTGTGTAATTACTGTTTTTTTGTTCTATTTTCTTGAGATTGAATACCGATGTTTATTTTATCTTCGATTTGATAAACGAAAATATTACAGCAATACCTCGCATTGTTCGGATCATCACCAATATTCCGGACTATATGAAACCGAACGAATCGGTTTTATGACTGACTTTAAAAGCGCAAAAATTAGATTAAACTGCAAAAAAGAAAAAAATATGACTTTGGTCCTAAAGTTTTGACATTTTTAAACCGGACTATGTGAGGTGTTGCGGAATTTATCAATTCCTTATCTCCTTCTTCTCGTTTCTTCCGTTACATTCGTTTTCATTATTCAAAAATATTACAGCAATATCTCACATTGTGATCCGGACAATGCGAGATATTTCGAACTATATGAAATCGAACGAATCGATGACTTTAAAAGCGCACAAAAGGAGATTAGACTGTATAAAAGAAAAAAATGATAATTATTTAAGTATAAAACTTTGGTCCTAAAGACGTTTTTAAACCGGACTGTATGAGGTAATGCTGTAATATACTGATTTATGTTTGAATTTATCATTTGCTTTTCTCATTATTTTCGTTTTTTCCATTGCATTAGTTTTCAATCTTCGTTTTGATAAACGAAATTCTTATAGCAATACCTCGCATTGTCCGGATCCTCACCAATATTCCGGATAGGTAGAAACCGATCAAATCGATTACTTTAAAAGCGCACAAAACGATATTAAACTTCATAAAAGAACAAATGACAAACATTTAAGTATAAAACTTTGGTTCTAAAGTTTTCACATTTTTAAACCGGACTATGTGAGGTATTGCTGTACAATATACTGATTTATCTTTGAATTTATCAATTGCTTTTCTCTTCCTTCCGTTCAATTTGTTTTCATTCTTCGTTTTGATAAACGAAAATATTACAACATACCTCGCATTATACAAACATTCCGGATTGTTTGAAACCGGACAAATCGGTGATTTTAAAAGCGCTACACTGCATAAAAGAGTAAATAACGATCATTTATGTATGAAACTTTGGTCCTAAGTTTTGATATTTTTAGACCGGACTATGTGAGGTATTGCTGTGATTTATGTGTGAATTTATCAATTGATATTAATTTTAACATCAAATTTTTAACATAAAGTTGCGTCCACACTATGCGTGACAGGAGACAACGTATTCATCAATATATCAGCTTAATGTATAATGACAACTATCAATTTTAATGTCATCAAACTTTATTACAACCAATATTAGTTTATTAACTTTTCTAAATGTTGACACAATGAATAAAATGATGAAATATTTATATTTATTAATTAGTTGTACAGCGGATTCATTCAATAATAGAAGAAATCATTTTCAAAACAGAAAATGTATACTTTACAGTAGTTTCTCGTATAACACGGTTAATTAGTACATTACGTGTTGTATATAATCGAGTTATACAAATAAAATTTTCGCGTTCTTTAAAAACTTATCCGTATATAGAAATAAATAGTTATATAAGTATATAATATACAAATAGATATTTAAAAAAAAACAAGAAAAATAAGCAATGAAACAAAAAAAATCATTTGTAAAAGCTACATAATAATGATTTTCCACAAATTATTAACCTTGAGAAAATTTACATAATATACAACAGATCTCAGCGATAGCGCTGAGAATTAGAATTGAATTATTATATGTTTCAAATCTATCAAATATTTACCATTTTTATTAACCCCTTAACCGATTTAACTCTAGAAATTAACGTAAACATGCAAATTTGCCCATTTTTCTTCTACGTTATTTTTCTCCACATCTTGGATAGTTTGAATGATGAAAATATAGAAATTAGTGGCTATAATAATCAGTTTTCTACTCATTTATTTAATGACTAAAAACAACGTGATTTTAGCTCAAAGTCTCATAATTATCTAAGGCAAAATCTACTTAGTTTTTAAAGTTCACCTACTTTTCAAACTAAAATCAGTTTTCACTTGAAAAATAATTTCCCAATTTTCGTACTGAAAAATCCTGGGCGGACGTCCGACGGCCGCCGTCTGATTTACAACCGCCTCCAGCCAAATCCCATTTACATTACTCAATGTTCGTTCTAATTAAAAACAAAAAAAGAAACAAAAACTGCACAAAATCTTAATTACCGTTTAACTGGAGAATAAATGTTTAATTGATAATTCGATTATTTAAATTCCCATTTAATTTGCATACGTTTAGCTTTTTAATTCATTTGAAAAAAAATAAAAATAAATAAAAACCCACATTCGTGTTCGCTTTTTCTCCTTCTTTTCGTTTCTTCTGTTGCATTCGTTTTCATTCTAACCAACGTCTCATTTATTTTAATTAATAAATTACAACTAATTAAGCTCCGGTTCGTTTAAATGCAACGCAGTTGAATGAAAGCCTTCTCATATGTTACATTGTCAATTAGAAATTAGTTTAATCATTTAATTAAAGTACTGAACTAATATTATAATTATGTACAAATTAAATTTTCAGTAAATAAAATAATTATAAATATTGAATCAAAATATTAATAAAAAAAATGTAACAAAAATATTAATTATCAAATAAATTTTCAGAAAATTTACAAAATAATATTTCGATTAATCGTATACAATTAAGTATAAAATCAAAATTTACTATTTATGACAATTATTTATTAAATATATAAAAAAATGATAACTTTTATATATGATAAATTTCAAAATTTCAATATAAAAAATGTATACTTTTCAGTAAAACTTTGTATGAAATTTCGCTTTTTGATCTTTTGCGTTGTACGAGAATCGCGTTGTCCTAATATTTTTAGCGTTATACGAGAGTCTACTGTATAATAATTTAAATGGTAAACTTCCATTGTCAATTCAAGTGTGCTTTAGGATAAAAAAATGTGAATTTTTGTATGATTCATATACATATTTGATTTCATTTATAATATGTATGAAAGAAAATTGTATTGGGTTAGAGGAGACGAACCACCGTTCAGCACCTTTAAAGCTGGTCTACACCCTAAAAAAAAGGTGCTGCCGTCTGTGTGGTGGGTTTCGGAAGGGTGTCCTATTGTAAGCTACAGTCTGACAAATGTGCCATTCATGCAGGCAAATATTCACAATTGGGTCAGAGCCTATGGTCAGAACTGGAAAGATGAAGAGAAATATTATTTTTACTACCTATGAAAAGAGGCGTGTAGCATTTGTTTGTAAATGCGGAAAATGTAGATGCACTTCGCCGTGCTTTTTAAACATGGAAAAAAAATATGACACAGTTTTTAACACCTCTCAATAATTGAAATGTAATATGAATTGTTACCTTTTTTCTTCAGTTACAGTTACAAATCAATCTGCTAGTCTTGGCTTTAACGTGATTTTTGTTATATGGTGAAAAAGTAAAACATATTTTTAACATTCACTTTAAATTTAATGGAAAGTTTAACAGAGTGATTAGTAAATTGAATTTGCATTTTATCAATATATTTTGTTAAATTAATTATAAATAAAATTAAGTAAAGAAAATTAAGCCGATACAAAAAAAAACTAAATAAAATGTTGGTATTTCCTTACATTTCTATGTAATTTATAAAAATTATCTTGACTAGAAATACTAGGTGAACAAATTTTTAACAGTTGCATTGAATTTAATGGGGATTTTAATAGATCTATTATATTAATTAGACAAACAAAAAGACAAATTAAAATAAAATATTACAAAAAAAAAATTCTACTTTATATAATTCAGGTTTTCTTATAAAAATGCTTTTTTCAATAAATACAATTTACTAGAGTAGACTTAAAATAAAATTCGTTATTTTATCTGCCAGATTTTAACATTATATTTAATATGAACTTAACAGGATGTTTATATTTAAGAGACAAATTAAGTTAATTCAATATTCCGTTTGTTAAATTTATAATAGATTATATTGTAATTTAAATATTGTTTCTAATAAATAGATTGTAAATAATGTAAAGATAGTCAATGCAATTTAGTTTTTCTTATATAAAATGACTATTACTTTTTTCAATAGGTATAACGCAATTTACTACAATTTTCTTAACGTCATCATCAGGTCAATAAATTTTAACATATTTTTAACTTTTGCGTTAAACTTAATGGGAACTTTTTATAGCAATTTTATTTAATAGATAACTTAATTGAAATCCAGTTTACTTATTGTTAATACTGATTAGATTGTAAATATTCAATTTAAATAATATAAATAATACAATTTAATAGAGTTATTTTAATGCGAAACTTAGTTTAGAAATAATAATATTATTTTAACAATTACTTTAATGGGAACTATTTATTTTTCATTGATTTATTTATAATCCGAGATTCCGTTTGTTAAATGTGCTTGCATATTGTAAATATTTAATCGTCTTAACTTTATAAGATGATACAACAATATAATTTAGGTGATGTTACATAATTTGTGACCTTTTTTAAAATATAATCTAATTTCTTACAGTTGACTTAATGTGATATTAATCATTCGGTCTAAAAATATTAACATAAATTTGACAAATTTAATGGGAACATAATTATATTTAAAATATTTTGATTTCAAATGTATTCTTTTGTATTATCAAATGTATCATCTATACTCAATATATTATAAATAAAATTAGGACGTTACAAAAAAATGAAAATAGATATTTTTTACATTTTTAAATTTTCCAATATATTAATTTGTTTTTAAAATTAACCTGTCCAAAAAATATACAGTTTTATAGAAAATCTATAAAAAAATAAATTTATTGAGTTCAATCAATCATTGAGTCAATAGACAATAAATTTATTAATTTTGTTGCTTTTTTTAGAAACAAAATTAGCTGTACTTATATACGTTCTTGATTTTAAAATATTATTGTAGTACGAAACAAGGAAGTTTAGTGTTTATATAAACAGAAAACATTAAACAATCGTTCAAAGATTCGTTACAAGTAAAAGACGTCCGAATAGTTTGTTGTTTAAATAAATAAAACGAAAATGGTAATGTTTTCTTTACGTATTTCTTTTTCCTCACGTTGTTGCTCTTTCTCATTTTTTTTTTCTTTCCATCCTTATATATATCTTATTTCTTTCTTGCAGAGGGAAAATCACCGTTTCTGTCTCTCATGCATAAAACATGGCCGCATGGCTTAAAAATCCTGTCGGCTCTGCTCCCCAGGAGGCGACACACGGAGACTTTGATTAAACGATTCGATCTCGGTTTTAAGACTAGGGAATTTTTTGATTCATGCTGCGGCCTCCGAGGCCTTTCCGAACACAAAAGGCTTCCGTTACGTCATTTCCCTCTAATGCCGCCTCGAAACCCAAAATGGTGAAGAAAAGGACAGAACGAATAGAGAAATGGATGAGAGGAGGACGGAGAAACGTACCCATGGCGAAGGATGCAGGGGACCTCTTGCTTCTCTCTGGTCACGCCAATCAACCAAAATTACCATCTTCGTTCAAAGAAAGGACAATGCAAGCACGAATTAGGACTTGTTTTGAATAAACTGGGATACGTCCGTCACTCACTGTGAGTGTATAAATATGCATTTGAATGCGCGGTTTTATTTTGTTACACAAATTCAAACCCATTTGTATTTGACAAATGGAAGGACAATGCACATAATTGGAATACATTTCATATTTAAATCTTACAAACCATTAATTTACAATTTTTTAAAAACTTTCTTCTTCTCAATTTATTTACATACATGCATAATACATTTGTTAAATTTATTAATTACAATAGACTCACGTATAACACGATTCTCATACAACGCAATTCTCTTAAAACGCGATTCTCATACAACGCGATTCTGGAAATAAACGTAAAGCAAAAAATGTATTTGTGAGTGCTAAAGTATATAATTCGATATTCTACAGAATGTCTAAGAATTCTATAGAATATCGAAAACTATTAGGTTTGTAAATGCTATATGTTTAACTTAAATATGAATATTTTATGATTTAATTAACAAACGTAGTTATTAAGTAGTTGACTAAAATGTAAAGGGATAAAAATTTATTTAAAAAAAATGCAATATTTTCGTTATTAATTATAATTCAGTAACTGAAAATATATCAAAAGAATTGCAATTGTATATCCTTTCTGGTATATACATAATACATACAAGAAGTTTTATAATTTTCAAATTATTAAGTAAAATGTAAGAAAAAATATTTTTTACATTAACTATTACAGTTAATGTAATTAATTATAAATATAAAATGATTCAATATTCGTCTAGTATTTTCGAGAAAAATGAAAAATAGGGCAGAAAAAATTAAGGCTAAATGTTTTTTGTTGAATAAATATTAAAAATAATTAAACAATAATATATTCTCAAATATGAAAAATAATTAAGATAATTTCAATATATTTGTTATCGTTTTTTTTCAGAATTATTTAGAGTTAATATATAATGAAATTCAGCAATATCTCCCATAGTGCGGCTTCAATCAGTCCGGATTTAGTACAGTCCTGTTTACAAATTTAAAAACAAAACTAAAATGTAATTGAGAAAAATTAAAAATAATATTTTATAAGTATAAATCGTTTTTTACAGGATCAGTCCGGTTAAAAATAGTCCGGTATATTGATTAACCGCACTATGCGAGGTATTACTGTAAAAATAAGAATAAGCTATGAATAATTCATATGTGTACAAAATTTACATGATTGTGACTTGTGCTCATAATCACTCAATTTAAGAATTGAAGTGATTGCTATATAATTGTTTCATGATTTAGTCCGTATAATTTACAATTAAAAAAAACAATAATTTGTACTTAAATATTGCAAAATAACTGGATTATAATTGTATAAACATACACGAGTTGGACTACCTTTTACATACATATGTACGTAGTATAAAGCGTACAAATAACACCTGTTTAAATACTTCTGTGAGTTAATAGTATGCATGCTGTTAAAACTGTTATTCAGTACTTAAGTACTTTTCTCAATTTAATGCGCAGCCATAATTTATTTCCAAATGACTTTCATAAATCACCGCGTTATCTATATCTATATGTAGTAGATCCATGAACACAGTTCAGTTTTTTGTTTTGTTTTTTTTTTTCTTGTTGTCTTAAATAGTGTAAGCAATGGTTAAGAACCGCTCTGGACAAGGTTTACATCTCGAAACAGTAGCACATTCGAACTACTTGATTAAAGCGTTTCGTGCTCTCTCCACTTGCTGTACTAACCACTACCGCAGATGAGCAATTACCGAACAAACAAAAAATAATGTATATATAGATCGTAAATCAATGTAAATTGCTTTCAAACGATTACAAATCTTTGCATATAAATTTAAACTAGTTTTCTAATTATTTCAATTTGATATAATATGAAGAGATGTGAATATACAGCATTAACTCGTTTAGTGCGGATTCGATTAATCCAGTTTCACTATAGTACGGTTTAAAAATTTTGTAACATACTAAATAAAAAAAAACTTGTACACAAATTGATCGTGAAGTCAAATCTCTTTTTGCGTTCTCTATTAGTCCAGTTTCAAAGAGTCCGAGATATAAACGGATCTTATTACCCGCACTATGAGAAAATAAAAAATAGTTCAAAACATAAAACATCGAAATATCTGAGAACTTACATTATCACAATGTGGATACAATATTACCTCAAATAGTCCGGATTCAATAAAGTCCGATTTGAAAATTTAAAAACAAAATAAATTTTGATTGAGCTAAATAAATTCTATAAAAAAAAAGTAGACAAAATTAGTATTTTATACGTAAATGTATCTATTTGTTTAATTTATTTATAAATTATCGATTAGTCCGGTTTCAAACAGTTTGGGATAATATTAGAGGAAGCGACTAACTAGACTATGTGAGTTATTGCTTTATAATTCATATTTCTTAATACAATAAATACAGTAATTTTAGTTTTACCGAATTGCTGAAGATTTCAAACATAATATACCCTAGAAGTTGTATTAGAAAAATGTCTCAGTCATCAGGTTTCGAAGATATTGATGAAGCAAATGTTAAAAATTTGTTAAAAGTTGAAAGATAATGGTTTTTCAGAGGAAAATTGAAGCAATAGAGGTAAAGAAAATGAAGAATAAATTAAAGAAATTTCTGATCAAAAAATGTTAATGACCAAAGATTTAAAAAGGTGCATAAATGACTTTCAAAACGTATTTAGTAAAAATGATCATGATTTAGGAAAAAAAGTTTTTGTTGACAGATCAGTGTTAAATTCAATAATTCCTTATAGACAAGTGTTAAATGAAAGAGAAGAAAGAAGGTGTATTTTTACCTTAAACGAAAATTTGTTTAATGAAGTAATTATATAAAACACATTATTTTCGTTAATTGAAAATTATAAAATTTTATAACATATTCTTCTATTTCTCTATTAATTACGTAATAATACAGAAAAAGGATATGCCAATATCAAAATCAAACAAATTAACAAATTTACATTCTAAATACTACACATTTGTATGATTTGTATTCTCGTTAAATTAACGTCTGGTTAAACATATATCTCGATGCATGATCAAAGTACGACTGATATGGTTATAAAAAACGCTCGAAGACATAACTTAATTCTGGTTTGTCAGTAGGAAACCATACACCTTAGCACCGAATTTACACGCAACCGGAGGGCGCAACCATTAAGAAGATCGAAATAATTCGATTAAGAACGTAACTTCAACTTAATAAACGCTTTTATAACAACAACAAAAAGATGCACACACACAAGCAATCATACTTATTATTGTAATGCATCCCCTTGTTTGAGTTGCTTCGGAAATGTTATGTAATAAGTAGGCGCATATTATGCCGCGAACTCGAAATGGTTACGTTTAAATTTCGCATATTGCGTTCGCTTTTTTTTTTCAGACTCTATCTTCACTTTCAGAGAGATCGCGTTCTGAAATTGTTGCTCGGACTATAATTTATGTGCACGTTATTGCACGTTTCAGTTTATGGAGTGTTTTATCGTTGTATGAAGAAAAAAAAAACAAGGAAATTACTGTAATATGTGCGTGTGCCGGCACAAAAACTGTCCTTTTTTATTAATTTCAACTCCGGTTCATTTTTACTTATTTATTTTGTTCGTTTTCGAGTGGATTAAAGTCGACCATTTTTGTTTCGCCTGCGTTTTTACCGCATCCCATTTCCACGCGTTCACCTACCTCTTTACCATTTCCTCGTCGAGTCGCAGTGGATTAGATTAAGCCGAACGGAATGTTGATGGCTGCTTTAGGAGCGGATTTTCGTTCTTATTAACCGATTACAATTTCACACAACAACTCAATTTGTACGTAATTCCCTCTAACATTTTCGTTCTCTTTCTGACACGTTCACTTGATTACACCATTATTATTTTCTTCATGCTTTGCGTACATTTATTACATTGTTAATGCATTGCTTCTCGTTTTTATTCATTCATTCATTCATTTTTTTTATTTCGATTCGCTCACCGAATCCCGCGTTTGTTCGTTCGTTTTTTTTTCTGTAGTTGTGTTCATTTTGATTATTATTAATCTCTTAACAAATTGCTTTGGACGGAAATAAACATTTTGCTCTTTGAAGTAGAAAAAGAAAGGATTTTTTTTAAGTATCTCTACTAATTACTAGAACAGTTCGTTCTTCTTAATGGATTTTTAACACCTTCTATATGCAATGCGATTGTGGATGTGTTATATACATAATATTTCGTTGATGATTTACATAAGAATTCAATTTAATATTTTTTTTTGAGCCTTGTTTTAAGCACATAACACAAGTTAATAATTAGGACATTTCTCTGTTTTGACTAATGATAATTAGCCCATTATTTTGTACTAATGATCTGTCAATGTTGTTCCCATTATTCTTACGACGTTAGAAATTAAACAACCTTTTCTATTACTAAAAAAACACATTTTAACAACAAAATTAATTGCAATGTAATTAAGTATACCTCGTATAGTGCGGATACCGCAGAAAGTTAAAAAACATAAGTTAAAAAATGTAACATTTCTTTGTTTTAACTGGTGATAATCAGTCCATTATTTTGTACTAATGATTTGTCAATTTGGTTCCCATTATTTTGACAAATTAGAGAATATTTTCTATCACCAACAAAAAGTACATTTTAACAAAAACATAATTGCAATTTAGTTTATATAAGTATAACAATTCCTCGTATAGTGCGGATTCAAACAATATCCCGGACTGTTTGAAACTGGACTAATCGAGTATTTTAAAAATTCATAAAAATAAACTTGATAAAAGGAGAGTTAACTGTACAAATTGAAAAAAAAAACGATGTATAAAAAATAATTATGTACACTACTTTTTTAGAATTTATTTTTAAACCGGATGATATTGAATCCGGAATGAACGAAGCCGCATTATGCAATGTATTAACGTATTCAATTTAATATATCTTTTTGTACTTATTACAAACACTTAATATAACAAAAATTGACATTTCTTTGTCTTAACTAGTGATAACCACTAGAAATTAAAGAACCGTTTCTATTAAAAAAAAACATTTTAACAACAACAATAATTACAATTTAATTTTATAAGTACAATAATACCTCGTATAGTGCGGATATCCCTTAGTGTTTGATACCGGACTAATCGAGCATTTTGAAATCGCATAATTGACTAGACAAAAAGGAGACTTAACTGTAAAAAGTGAAAAAAAATGTGTACTACTTTTTAGAATTTAATTTTTTAAACCGGACTATATTGAATCGGGATAGATCGAAACCGCACTATATGAAGTATTGCTGTATTCAATTTAATGTATCTTTTTGTACTTATTTCAAATACTTAACATAGGTTAAAGAAATGTAACATTTCTTTGCATTGACTAATGATAATTAGTTCAAGATTTTGTTCCCAATAACTCCCATAACTTTAATAGCAATTTAAATTTAAAAGTATTTGTTTATCATTAAATAATTAATTAATAATCACAATTATTTATATAATAAAAATTGAAGCATTAGAGAAAAAGATACAAAATATATATTTAACAAAAAACTGTAGATTTTTATAAAAAAAATATAATAAAAATACGATTTCGTAATTATTTGAATAAATATAAATGTATATATTTTTTATTCTATGTTGTTTTTTGAGTTTTGAGTATGGAAACACAATGTTTTCAAGTTTAATGTATGATTCACCTCTGGTTTCTAACCTTGCCAGAACCAATGATTACTACATTCACGTACGAGCCTCGAATACTAGTTATTAAAAATGCATTAAATTATCATACGTTGGAGTAAATCCGTTCCAGCATTTTCATTCCAAAGTCACAAGTGTTAAGCCAAAAGCAAACACTCGTTAATTATATAATATTACGTGCAGTGTCGTAGATCTTTTGCATAAGTTTATATACAAAAAAATATGTATATATGCAGTTGTTTATTATATGTATAAGTTGTTTATTTTTCATCTAAATTGAATTGATTTTTGTTAAGTAAAGCATATTCTCTCTTATCAAAATTGAATTTGTGTGTTAATTTTGATATATTTTTTATTATATTTAAGAGAGAAAACATTATTTACTTGCATCGTTTGTTTAATTAATTGACTATCTTCATTATACAAGTTGTATTCTTCATCTGTAAATAAATTAATGAAAATTAGTTTTTCAATATGCTTCAAATGGAATTACTTTCTATAGCAATCATTTGAATTTATGAAATTTATTTTTGATTATGTTTATTTACAATTATTAAATTGCAGCAGATTTATGTCTAAACAAATTTTAAAAGATATATAAAAACAAATATAATTATATTAGATAATATTATAATGTACATATTGCACACAAATGGAGTAAACAAATTAAAAATACATTAATACCTCGCATAGTGCGGCTTCCATCAGTCCAGATTTACTATAGTCCGGTTTTAAAATGTTAAAACAAACTATGTTTTAATTCAGTAAAAGAAAACAAAATTCTGAGAAAATGGTACACAAAATCATTTATGTCAAGTCTGTTTTTGTGCAGTTTATTTTTTTTATGTATTTAGTCGAACAGTTCGCAATATTGGCCGATTATCGGTACTATTCGAGGTATTTTTGCACTTAGAAACATGCAACAAAAATATTTGTATTGTAATGAAGTTACATTATTAATTGAATTTAAAAACCTGAGAAAATCCCAAACGGTTTATAAATATTTATATAAAACGCAAATAATGAAATTATTCTAAATTTGTAACAAATATTATAAATCCTTAATTAAAACAATATCTCGTTTCTTAAGGAATTTATGATTCCTTCATAATATTATATATAATAAATAATATTAATTTTTAAGAATATATTCAATGTCTAAAAGCAGTAAAAAATATAAGAAACACTAAAACACGATTATATAAATAGAGCGGCTTTGATCAGTCCGGTTTTATTATAATTTCGTTTGAAAATTTCAAAACCAAATAAATTACTATAGAAAATGTAAATAAATTAGTACACAAAATTATTATTTTGTATACATAAATGATCGTTTTAACCTTTAATACGAACAATTCTCGAAGATGCAGTTTATTTTTATTCAGTTTTATAATCTACGATTAATACGCTTTCGAATAGAATAATAATTGTATAAAATGTTATGTTTGTTAATAAAAATATCATTTAATTCAATTAAGAAAAGGTTATCTAGCTTTAAAAATGATTACACATATAAATTAAAGAAAATAATTTACAAAACAAACATAATCAAGCAACTAAAAAAAATATAAATAAACAAAAGATTTATAATGCTACATCAATCTTATATAACATCACATCATTTTGTTATTATTGTTGCTACAGTTACTGTATATCTACGATCTGAAAATGATCATGTTTTGAAACGCATCAGCACTAATAATAATAGCGATACCAGAGAGAGAGAAAAAAATAAACAAATAAAAAATAAAATTGTTACGTTATCCGGCTTCGAGAGAGCCAAATCGCTTTTTAAACGATCTCCCAACTCTCCGAATTCTAAGCGAATCGCATCCATCCAAACACAAGCATTGACCTTCAGAATACGCACTAAATATTATTTGGATTTCCATGAAGTTAATGAATTTAATTAATTAAAAACGCGTACGATTAGATGGAAATACGAAACAAATAAATAATCCATTAATCAAAATAATAAAAAAAAAATAAAGAAGACTGATATTCCTTGCGTTCAACGAAGCGCGATGGAAATAGAAGAGTGAAAGAGATGAAGAGAGAGAATGGAAAAATTTCCTCAATGAATATTAAGTTATGAAACAGCTCAATTTAGTTTTAGAGTTGATTAAACGGTGTGGGGGCACGTTTAATTAATTCGTGGAAAACAGAAGGAATAAATGGATGAGGATGAGGTGAGAGTGAGTGAGAGAGAGAGAGAGAGAATTGCGTGTAGAAATAAATATGCAAAATGTAATTTCTAGGGAACGAAGCCGGTGTGTGTGTGCAAGGTGCATATAAATATGATTTATTTTAGTTGTGTCGGATCCGGTGGTATTTCGTGTGCCGCCATTTGCTGCATAACTCATGGATGGGCCGAAGAGATGGGAGAAAGGGAATTAAGATGGCGAGGGTTAGATTGGACACCCGTAATCGGTGTTCCTACGGTCACACGAGACAGGAAAGAGGAGAACAACAAGATGATAAAAAAAAAACGAAGAAGGATACGAAGTATAAGAATAAGAAGAAGAGGCACGAAGAACAAGAACCCCTCGGAAGAAGCGCAAGAAAAAAACGATATAAGAGAAGGAAAACAAAAGGTGGGGGACCTTTGTTCTTAGGCTCGCTTCTATCTCTCTTTCTTTCTCTCTCTCATCCTCATCATTATAGCTTTCCGATATCCCTCATCCTTATTATTATCCTCTCGTTTTCTTCTCCTTTCCGTTTTATTTTCATGTGTGTTTTTTTTGTCGTTTCTTCTGTTATTTTTTTTTTGTTTGGCTTCTCATCGGCCCCGTAATTTACCTGTGCGGTGGCTGCAAGCTCCGAACGGGTTTATGTATCGGCGGTTTCAAAAACGTTTATACAAAATTACTTTATTAACTTTATTAAATTGCCATCAACTTAATAAGGACTACCTTTGTCGTCGATTTTTATTTTCCTTTCTCTTCCTTCTTGATGTCTCGCTTCTCAATTTTACATCATTTTGATCTGTTGCTGTAGATTTTTCATATTATTCATCATCTTACATTGTTGGTTCTACATTGAAATCCCGACCATAATCCTGACAGTATCAAAATCCCGACAACCATAATTGATACTGTAAGAATTTCGAATGTCGGTAATTTTATTGTCGGCATTTCGATTAACACTATTGATTTTGATTGATTGTGACAAACTGATTATCTAGATTGTGAAAAGCCTTACAAGAATAATAAAAATTTTGCGAAAGATTCACCTAATTGTCGTATATTTTTCTCTCTGTCTCTCTTTGCTTCATTCTTGATGTGTCGCTTCTCCTTTTTACATCATTTTGATGAACAGTCGCACTAACATTGACCCAAACTAATTTTCTAGACTGTGCAAAGCGTTGCAAGAATAGTAACATTTTTGCTAAAGATTCACCTGACTGTCGTCGATTTTTATTTTCCTTTCTCTTCCTTCTTTATGTCTCGCTTCTCAATTTTACATCATTTTGATCTGTTGCTGTAGATTTTTCACATTATTCATCATCTTACATTGTTAATTCTACATTGAAATCCCGACAATCAAATTCCAGAAAACCATAATCCTGACAATATCAAAATCTCGACAACCATAATTGATACTGTCAGAATTACGAATGTCGGGATTTTGGTTGTCCGCATTTCGACTACCACTGTATATTGTTAATATATTTTTTTTTTCCATTTTGCACTAAAAATCGAACTTACTTTAAGACAAACTGATTATCTAGATTGTGAAAAGCCTTAAAAGAATAATAAAAATTTTGCAAAAAATTCACCTAATTATCGTATATTTTTCTATCTGTCCGTCTTTGCTTCATTCTTGATGTACCGCTTCTCCTTTTTACATCAATTTGATCAACAGTCGCACTAACATTGACACAAACTGATTTTCTAGATTGTGCAAAGCCTTGGAACAATAATAACATTTTTGCTAAAGATTCACCTGATTATCGTAGATTTTTCTTTCTATCTTTCTGTGCTTCATTTATGATTTTGCATCAATTTGAACTGTTGCTGTAGTTTTTTCATATTTTTCATCTTCTTGAATTATTAATATTGATTTAACCATTTTACACTGAAACACGATTTGTATAATCTCGAATTACACTCGCACTTACTTTAAGACAAACTGATTTTCTAAATTATGCAAAGCCTTGGAACAATAATAATATTTTTGTTAAAGATTCACCTGATTATCGTAGATTTTTCTCTCTATCTATCTTTGCTTCATTCATGATGTCCCGCTTCTCCTTTTTGTATCAATTTGATCTGTTGCAGTAGATTTTTCATATTTTTCATCTTCTTGAATTGTTAATATTGATTTAACCATTTTTCACTGAAACTCGATTTGCATAATCTTGAACTACACTCGCACATTAAGACAAACTGATTTTCTAGATTATGCAAAGCCTTGGAACAATAATTACATTTTTGATGAAGATTCACCTGATTATCGTAGATTTTTCTATATGTCTCTCTTAACTTCATTCATGATGTCCCACTTCTCCTTTTTGCATCAATTTGATCTATTGTTGTATATTTTTCACATTTTTCATCATTTTGAATTGTTAATATTGATTTAACCATTTTACACTGAAACTCGATTTGCATAATCTCGAACAACTACACTCGCACTTACTTTAAGACAAACTGATTTTATAGAGTGTGCAAAGTCTTGCAACAATAATAACATTTTTGTTAAAGATTCATCTGATTATCGTAGATTTTTCTCTCTGTCTCTCTTTGCTTCATTATTGATGTCCCGCTTTTTCTTTTTACATCAATACATCAATTTGATCTGTTGCTGTAGATTTTTTACATTTTCGTCTTCTTGAATTATAAATATTGATTTAACCATTTTACATTGAAACTCGATTTGTATAATCCTGAACAACACTCGCACTTACTTTAAGACAAACTGATTTTCTAGACTGTGCAAAATCTTGCAACAATAATAACACTTTTGCTAAAAATTCACCTGATTATCGTAGATTTTTCTGTCTTTGCTTCATTCATGATGTAACGCTTCTCCTATTTACATCAATTTGATCTGTTGCTGTAGATTTTTCATATTTTTCAGCATCTTGAATTGTTAATTTAACCATTTTACACTGAAACTCGATTTGCATAATCTCGAACTACACTCGCACTTACTTTAAGACAAACTGATTTTTTGGATTGTGCAAAGCCTTGGAACAATAATAACATTTTTGATAAAGATTCACCTGATTATCGTAGATTTTTCTCTCTGTCTCTCTTTGCTTCATTCTTGATGTCCCGCTTCTCCTTTTTACATCAATTTCATCTGTTGCTGTAGATTATTCACATTTTTCATCATCTTGAATATTGTTAATATTGATTTAACCATGTTACACTAAAACTCGATTTGCATAATCTCGAACTACACTCTCATTTACTTTAAGACAAACTGATTTTCTAGATTATGCAAAGCCTTTGAACAATAATTACATTTTTGATGAAGATTCACCTGATTATCGTAGATTTTTCTATCTGTTTCTCTTTGCTTCATTCATGATGTCCTGCTTCTCCTTTTTACATCAATTTGATCTGTTGCTGTAGATTTTTCACATTTTTCATCATCTTGAATTGTTACTATTATATAAACATAAACTCGAACTACACTCGCACTAACTTTGAAACAAAATGATTTTCTAGATAATATTTTTATTGCAAAAGATTCTCCTGATTATCGTCGATTTTCATTTCTCTTCCTTTTCCATCTTGAAATCCCACTTCTCCTTTTTAGATCTATTTTAGTAGATTTTTCACATTTGTTAGTATTGTTTTTTTTTCTATTTTGCACTCAAACTCGATTTGTAACAAACTCGAACTACACTCGCACTAACTTTGACACAAACTGATTTTCTAAATTGTGCAAAGAATCATACAATTTTTACGAAACCCTTTTTGCGAAATATACACCTGAGGCTCTTGTTTACCTTTCTCCTTTTTCTGCATCGGCGATTTTCAATGCAGATCACTTTCACTCCGCTACGAATTTGCGTGCCGAATTACACAAAAAGGATTTTAATTTTCTCCGTACGCAAGGTCTTTCACCTTTTATTCATATTACATGCAAATGCGTAACATAAATCTTACCTTTGCAAAGGTGATCTAGTTTAGAAAAGGGTTTTCACCTTTCAGGTTGTCACTTTTACTTTATTGCAATTTCCCGTACCTTCAGTTTCTGGTTAAAATATAAACATGGTGAATGCAACGCAAATTTTATGAATACAGCGTAAAGTTTCGGAATACAATGGTTATGTAAAATTTGTATGGTTAAAAGTATTCGGGATATTCATATTAAAAGTGACTTTAAAATGTAATAAATCTTAAATTTAGAAGGATAATATACAGAGTAATACAGAGAATGGGTTTACAAGATTTAAACCAAACTTTAAATTTCTTTCATTTTCATCTTGTTGTTAAAAAAATATTCAAATAAAAGTTTTCTGTTCAAAGAAACATTCTAATATATTTTAAAAATCTAATCTATTGGCACATTTTGATTATCAAAACATGTTTTTAGTTTTGATAAGAAACAAAGTTAATTAACTATGAAAAAATGTAAACAAGAATTATGGTTTCTAAAACATTTATCATCATTTTTAATTATTTGTATGTAATACAAGTAAAGTTTTTCTAATGTAGTTTTATAATTTTCAAAGTGTTTAATTTTTTATAAAATTGGATACTTTAATTAGTATATAATGAAAAGTAATATGTAGATAATTGAATAAATATATCTAAACTCTTAGATTGTTTAATTAATCAATAGTTACTTTGAACTCAAAAATGAAATAAAAAGTATTCAGAAATAACAGATGATAAATTATTTATCATTTTATTTTGTCTACATGTCGAGAGCAGATGTGACGTCCAGTATTCAAAGGCAATTTCCATAATTGTGGACGATTTTATCCACATTTTACAAAGAAACACGTCTAACATATTCAAAATGCGATAAAAAAAGAAGTATACAAACGAACGTGAAAGAAAACACCTGTCATGTGACAACTGCATATAATAGTTTACACAAATACAAAAGTTTCAAACCCTCAGTGGAAGACATATTTTTTTGTATCGTTGAAAATTTACAATAAACTTGTAGTTTTCTAAGTTTATCCATAGTTCATCCATAGTTTATCAATAATAATTCATTGTTTATTGATAGTTTCTTTATAGGTTATTGTTTATGGTTCATGTTCATCCATAGTTCCTCATAGTTTATCCATAATTAGTCATAGTTAATCTATAGTTTATTCTTAGTAACTAGTTTGTCATAGTTTATCGATGATTATTCATAGTTTATCTATAGTTTATCCTTAATTCATCTATGGTTCAAGTTCGTCATAGTTTATCTACAATTATTCATAGTTTATTAATAGTTAATTCTTAGTTGATATATAGTTCATGTTCATCCATAGTTCGTCAAAGTTTATCCATAATTATTCATAGTTAATTTATAGTTTATTCTTAGTTCATCTATGGTTCATGTTCATCCATAGTTCGTCATAGTTTATCCATGATTATTCGTAGTTTATCTATAGTTTATCCTTAATTCATCTATGGATCAAGTTCATCCATAGTTCGTCAAAGTTTATCCATAATTATTTATAGTTAATTTATAGTTTATTCTTAGTTCATCTATGGTTCATG
>NW_017097191.1:0-2355 GCF_001412225.1 Nicrophorus vespilloides
CGAGCAAAGCTTCTCTTGAATCTCCACCAATCTAATTTCGCTCTTGGAATAGGACTTTAGCTTTTCCTCCTCCCAGGCTGCATCACCCCCTTCAAACTTGCCCTTTTCTGTCCTCTCCATGCCCTTAAAATTATAAATAGCTCCATCTATGATAAAATAATCTAACTCATTTCGATGATCAAGATGTGTTGCAGCGGTAAAATACACGTACCCTTTTGAAGGAGTCTACGAACGTCTTGCAGGCCCTGCACGGGGGCAACCTTTTTTGTTTAATGAGGTCTTTGTTATTACTAGGTTGTACGCCCTCCAGGGCAATCACAGAAATCGATAATAACACAGCTATGGATTTGTATAACGAACACATCTTTAGAATATATGTTGGATTTACCGGCACTTGAGTACTGCGATGATGTATAACTACTTGTTTGTGCTTACATCAAGTAACACGACTTGATAACATTTGGTTGACTTGGATTGGTTAGGTTTGGTTGGTTATGCAACCTCCAGAACGGTGATCAATAAAATGACTATACGAGCGCCATCTACCAGATTTCTACACAAGTTACAAACCCCCTCCATTGTACCCTTTACCCTAACCCTTTCGATTAATTTACATATTTAAAGAATTTTATCAACCCCCAAATAAAAAATAAAGATTCTTATTAAAAAAAATGAAAGAGGTGGACTATTCTAGGGAATATCATTATTATTTTGTATGAAACATTTATTTATATTAAAATATCATATAATATATTTATATCACTATATATCAAGAAAAGTATATAATATAAAGTGGCGTTGAGAATGGACGCGCTCGGTCTTTGATCATCGCCCGAAAGCCAGCAGCAGAAAAAGGGACGGCTTTCTGAGCAACAATCAAAAGCTGAACGCGCCCCGATTGGTGGTAACTGTGGTTGGGGTCGTTGGTGGATGCGCCTGGTTTTCCTTCAAGAGCGCGGTGATATCGATGCGCGACGAGACGACGAAAAGGTTCGCAGCCGAACCTCGCGTTTAAGTTCACGTAGATTTGTACTTTGCCATTAATTTACGTCTGCTGGAGACGTGCCCTTTTTTTATGGCTACTTACCGCGCACTAAACCGAACACAAACTGATTCACTTTCCGGCATCCGGTGATGGTTGTTGGTGCACACTTGACTGGAGGGAGCCTGGGATAGCAAAGGGCCACGATTGTGCCACGGCCGATGCTCGCCGGATAATGAGAGAAGGACGAGCTCGGCCCTTTTGATCTTACCTTTGAACCCTCCCGACTGGTTCGTCCCCTCTATATGGTCGGCCCTAAGCTCCGCCCTCCGACACCTACACCAAAATGGAGTTCCGGCCCTATTTAAATATTAATTAACAAATCAGTCCCGTGTCAAAACATTTAGCACTCTCCAACCGTGCACAAATCTGTATTTCATGAGTTGCGTTGTTTCTTTTTTCATTTTCTTTACTTCTTCCATTCATTTTTTTTCTGTCAGCTTTCGTGATACTCTTTTTCCCAGAGATGACGGGTCTGCATTTTTCAGAAGCCCTACTGTCGGACCGCCCACTGACGTCCGAACATTTCTGGATGGGACAGTATTTTGCATCAAATCTGCGGACATGACATTAATATGCATCTGGACGTCCGTCATCATGCATTTCCTAGAACACACCAATGCACTCAAACCGTCGCATTACTGTCACATCAGATTCCTAGATTAGTTACATCATACCTGTATTTCACACTCCCATCTCCATAATACTGTCCATTAATTCAGACGCATTTCAAACATTTAGAAAATAATAATGAATTCACATTCGTATTCAACGAATACACAAATTCATAAACAAAAATCACATTAATAAATATTCACAAATCCTTTGTTTATTACTATTGATTTTAATTTTACATTCAATGATGATTTCAAATGCAATTATAAAATTTTAAATAAATTCAAAGTTAAGGTTTTTTTTATATATATTTGTTAAATACATGGATCTTATATTTGGTATAATAACTCAAATTACATAATTAGTAAATATCTTAATAATTGAATTTGATAATATATAATGCATATTTCATTGTACATTCATAAAATTAAATGTAAAAACATTTATTTTCATAATTTACGAAGAATGCTTATGTTTAATTAATAAAATTAAATGTTATGATTAGATTATATTAAGACTGTCGAATGAATCTCAGTTTAGGTCACATTTACGCGATTAAAGAATTTATATAATCCATCCTTTTTCTATATAAAATATAAAAAAAATCTTTATTAAAAATGACATTTACTAGTAATTAAATTAATTGCCAGATAACTTTTCAAATCACCCGTATTGAGTGAAAATTAAAAATACTTATG
>NW_017097192.1:0-3094 GCF_001412225.1 Nicrophorus vespilloides
AAATGAAAAAATAACGCTCGAAAAAGCAGTGTTTTCACATTTCATTGATTTACTCGAAAACTATCATAGATAGAATTAATCCAATATATGCATATGAAAGCTGAATGTTTGGGGAATCCAGCAAGTATAGATACATTGCTGTGATCTTATCCATTTTGCTGCAATACGCGTTCAAATTTGAAAAATTGAAATAAGAACGTTCGAAAAAGCAGTGTTTTCATATTTCATAGATTTACTTGAAAACTATAATAGATAAAATGAATCCAATATAAGCATATGAAAGCTGAATGTTTGGGGAATCCAGCAAGTATAGATACATTCCTGTGCTTTTATCCATTTTGCTGTAATACGCGTTCAAAGTTGAAAAAATGAAAAAATAACGTTCGAAAAAGCAGTATTGTCACATTTCATTTCATTCATTATGCAATATATTTTATAAACATATATCAAGTAAAACTACAATTTTTGGAACTTAATTGAGTGTGAAGTTTACGTTTTAATTTAGTAATTTGCAGTTAAAGTTAAAATATTTCTTTCCAACTGAAGTATTGTTTTATATAATTTTTTTTTATAATTACTTGAAAACTATTAATTGCACAACGAATATTAAATATTCTAATTAAAGCTAAGACTTTAGGGAATATAAATTTGAGTGACGTTTTGGTAAAACGCTTTCAAAGTTGCAATTGTTTGATTAATATTGAATCTAGCGTGTGGCCATTATGAAACTTTCCAAAGAATACGATGTGTTTTTTTTTTCTTCTTCTTGCGATGTCTTCGGTAGGAAAAGAAATCTTTTGTCTTGCATAATGCGAAGGAAGGAAGATTGATCGAGTCGATTTTTTTTTAATTAGCGAAAGAAACCGTCGAGTGTATCCGGGCGCACACAGGACTATAAATATCCGGTCGCAGGAGGCTGGGCTCTCATTAAATCAGATAAGCGCTTTCGGCTAGTTTTTCGCGCGGTAAAACCATAAAACCACCGCCGCCCTTGATTGATGACGGACATTGCGCAATTTTTTGTTTTTTATTTATCGCCCTTATTTAGAACATAACGGTATTGTTGTTACATCAACTTTCGTTCAGTTAATTTACTTAAAGTTTTGTTGTTATTTTCGGTTTGGGGTTGTTGGAAATTGTCACGATTCGAATGTTGTAAGAACAGGACCAAGTCTGCAATAATTACGTTTGGTAATTACGTGAGCAATTCGTATCCCAGATGATCAGATTAATATTGAAACGGATATTGGCCACAATGGCATCCACTTCCGGTGTGCGGGCCGCAACTAAAAATTAATTGAATCCGGCCGCCCCCGACGGCGGCGGCGGCGGTAACATCGACCCAGATACTTGGTGGACCGTGTTTTTGCGATCAACACACCCCACCCGCAACATCGAAACCTCCTCCACCCTTCAAACGGCTCCCGAATCTGGTTTAAATGTGTTTTTAATCAGAACCATAAATCATCTGCCGTTAACAATTGATGCTGCCAAGTGTTGTTGTCACTCGGAGGGGCCCATTAGTGCCAAATCCATAGTTGCGCGTCCCCCGTCAACAACGTTAATGGCCAATGGCAGCGGGGGTGGCTGTGCGCTGCGACGGAGGCGGCGGCAGTTGCTACTGGTACAACACGGTTAACCCCTATCCCCATCCCAATCCGACCCCGCACTTAATAATTGTTATTATTAGTTATCGCACTTGATTATGATTAATGCGTCCAAGTTGTGTAATGAAGTTGTGCCCTCTCCGTGCATTACGTGCGGAGGCACACAGCGATGGTAAAACTTTGCCGCCTCCGTGTTTCAGCCTCCGCACAACCGGAATTTATGGCCGATTGAAATTTATTTATGGTACAATGAATGGGTTAGTGGCTGCTACAGCAACTTTCATATTGCTCTTCGATCCTCCTCCACATCCACATCTTCTAACTCTACCACACACCATCCCTCTACCACCTCACGTGTTCATGCAATTTCGACGATCTGCGAACAACAAATTTGTACGAAAAGTATACAAAACGCGAGGCGAGTATTTCAATAAAAGTGCATCCGCCAGACTGTGAAATATTCTGCCGCCGCTGCTCTATTTACACGAGAGAAATTAATATTTTTCTGTTCATCCTGGAACATCTGCAGCCTCACACATTCCACAAAGACTTTAAAATATGAAAGAATTTTCTTTCAATTCCATTTTAGTAATTTCAATTCAAATTCTAATTTGAATAATGAACTGACTATGTTAATTCAATTCGTATTATAATTTGCTTCTGAACAAAAGTTTATTTTGGAATTATAATAATTTGTCTTAAGAAATTTTGCAAATCGAAAAAGTTTACTTTACACTTTATATCCAATTAAACTATTTCAGTAAATAATTCTATAATTGAATTTTGAGATAAAGGAAAAGGAAAATCTTTGTAAATTTATTAGAAGGATGTTTTTTTTTAAGATAAAATAAAGTTTGTTTCGATATAATTTAAAGGATGCTAAATTACGAAAGTTTATTTTCAGCGAAACTTTTGTAATATATGATTTGTTTCGATATAATTTAAAGGATGCCAAATTACAAAAGTTTATTTTTATTTCAGCGAAACGTAACTTTTGTAATATATAAATTGAAAAAATAATAATCAAATGTCCAAAATTTTTATCTTTTAGAAGAAAATTATTGAATAATATCTTCAATATATTCTCTTTGAATCTTTTCCACAAAGACTTTAAAATACAGCAAAAATATGAAAGAATTTTCTTTCAATTCAATTTTAGTAATTTTCATTTAAATTCAAATTCTAATTTGAATAATGAACTGACTATATTAATTCAATTCGTATTATAATTTGCTTCTGAACAAAAGTTTATTTTGGAATTATAATAATTTGTCTTAAGAAAATTTACAAATCGAAAAAGTTTACTTTACACGTTTTGAATCAGTGCCAAAACAGTTACTTTCTTTTATATCTAATTAAACTATTTCAGTAAATAATTCTATAATTGAATTTTGAGATAAAAAATAAACTTTCGTAGAGAAATTATATCGAAAACAAACTTTATTTTATCTTAAATTAAATAAATTTACAAAGATTTTCCTTTTCCT